>NW_015628913.1:614429-633711 GCF_001515625.1 Sinocyclocheilus rhinocerous
CTTTTGCCTTTGCACGGCAGCATTGATAAATCCGTAAATTTGAAATATAGTAGCCAACCTGTCTTTGAAGAAACTTAAAAAACCTTTAAAAAAAAAAACAAACTATAAAATATCCTTTTTTCACACTGAAATCTGATGTTTAAATTTTGGTTAATAATATTGTGGTTTCGGCCAATAATTGTATATATAATTGCAGTTAATTAAATTTTTTTAAATGTATTTTACAGATGAATAATGAATGACACTGATGACTTTAATAGACACCGAACTGAAAACAAACAATGAAGAGTTGAAACAAAAATTATTATTTAGAACCAGAATATTATTTAGAACCATAGAAGCCCCGCCCATTTTTTTTCACCCTTTCTGCAATTCTACTCACTTTTACCTTATTTGAGTAATCCTTCTCCTTGCTTTTAACGCATCCATTTAAACTTGGGCTGCATTCTATTTAACATACTTAAAATTGACCCAAGTAGGCCTAGCTATATTCTGCAAAGTATGCAGTGAATTGGAGTGACATACTACCGCGTCATAAAAGTGCGGCTTGAAGCCACAAAAGTAACAGAATTAGCGCGGTACCAAAGCCAATTTTCATAACCCAAACTGTTAATGATTTGGTTTTGTACCAGCTTCCCCCTGCACACATAATAAATTGGTGATTTCTAATTTCCATGCGTCTTGCAAATCTTCACCAGTACAAAAGCAGATGAAACAGAAGAAGATGACACAGGTAAGACGGATACAGGTTCACCCGACCTCCAAAACGCATTCTGTTTCTCGAGCAGTCCATATTCTCAATCCACCTTCGATTTTGAACGGTGTAGTTATGCTCCAAGTTTGCGTGAGCAGGAAGGGAGTGAAAGTGTCAAAGTGAGCACTGAGCAGTCGTTTGGCATCTCCTGTGTGAATGCAGAATTCATACTTACCGGCAGATGTCGCAATTGTCTGCCTTTTATTTATTTAGTAAATTTTTATAGCAATGCAGGCCACAGCAAGGGAATCCTGATGAGTCAAATTGCAAAATGAAACAGGATGGACATAAGTGTTTTGCATAACAGCTATGGCCTACTAATATATTTTAAAGTATGTAAGTATGTCGTCCTTTGGAATATTTTGGGCATCTGGAGTCTGCAGGCCAAGGTGACTTCTAAGTTTTAGGTGAAAAATGTGTTTATGTAAAAAGGTTAGATATACAGTAACTTGCCATGTGTATTACTTATTTTATTCTTTCCTTTTTATTTTCTTTTTTATTTTATTATTATTATTATTATTATTCTTTTTTACTTTGAACTACAGTATTACCTCAGTGGTGAGTTGTGAAATTTTATTTATTAACTGTGTCAAATTACATATTCAGTTGTTTGTCTTGTTATAAGTTGTTCAATGGAGACACTGTATTTAATTTCTTCTACCACACAGGAGAAAAATATAAATAAATATTTCCCCCCCTTGTTATTCTGTTCTATTATTATTGACCACAAACACATTGATCGTGTACAAAATTAAATCTAAAAAAATAGGGATAGCAGTAAAACACTCTTGCACATAGTTATACTGTTTGATTTATGAATCAATGAAAAATAAGGATGTCGGACATGATAAAAATCTACTTAGAACAAGTGTCAATTACTTAGAAATGTATTTTGTGTCCATTTTTGAAAAACATTTACATTTTATACAAAATTTGTTATTTTAATAATTGTCTAAAATGTACTAAAATACTTGCCTTGGACTGTGAATTAACAGACAATGTTATCATACTATATCCACTTTATTCTATTATAAAACATGGGTTTCAAACTATAAAATATATATTTTATGAGTTCTGTTAGTTTCTTTTTAAAGAATTTTTTTTTTCTGAGGTTCTTTCAACTATGCCAACATTTCCTTAAAAAAGTTACAGTTACACCACCTTGACAAATGTATGCACTATCAACAAGGTGTAGACTATTCTTATTAGTCATTTTAATGTTTTTTTTAATAACTTAGATTCAGATTGAGTGACATCAAGTAATTGACCCTTAAATAAAAAAATTCTCATTTTATGTGTAAAATTAGGAAAAAGTAAGAACCTTCCACAGTCACTAAATACTTTCTTGTGAAAATTCTAATTTCTTACAAAATCAAAATTTGGTTTGTTTTTGGATCATTTCATCTGAATAAAGAATCTTTAATAAAAAGAAAACTAGTACAAGGGTTCTAGCCTCCTTACCAGACTCATGCTCACCACGTGACGTGACATCTGCTGGTTATAGCAACTAGAGAAAGCCAGTTATATAGATGTAGAGAGGAAGGATCGTGGTGCCAGTAGTCCACACAGCATCACCAGTGCGCAGTCGCCTCACCAGTCAGAGCTCCGGTCTCCAGCGCTGCCGTTACGCACAAGTTCATCTCATCTCCAAGCACCTGACTTACAAAGACACGTACGCGGATTTTCGCCCTCTTTATGACACGATGTAAGGCAGATATGTGGGCTTTTCGTTAAAGGATATGGTCACTGTTGAGCTGCCAAAGTGGAGCCGCGCGTATCACGGATCGGGGCGCTCCTGCAGGGTCTAGGATGCGCGCCCGGAACATCCCGATTCTTACCCGGGTTCGGGGCTGAGAAGGAGTCCTCTGCCCTTGCTGGGCGCAGAGGCGGGAGGAGGACGCAGTCGACCCGCACCAGGATGCCTGTGATGAGAGGTCTCCTGGCCCCGCAGAACACCTTCCTCGACACCATCGCCACCCGTTTCGATGGCACCCGTAAGTGCGCAGCTTACCGTTCCTTCACCAAAGTGTCAAATGCAAATACAAAATGTTTGAGGCAAATTTAACAGTCACCTGAACCTATTTACATCAGTGCGTAAAATGGAACAGTTGTAAGCTCTTAATGCACGCGCGTGGACATATGAAATCCTTTCGTGTAGCAGGTTGATCGTTGTCTCGTAACATCGTTCAGGGTAGCCAGTGACAGCAGTAATACATACTACAGCTAAAACTATTTTGGACAACATTTTATAATTATGCATGGATGCAGTTTTATGGCCTCATATTAATTGAAAGACTGCATGAAATATTTGTACTTGTCACATTCCAGGACCATTTAAGCAAACTGTAAAAATAAGTTTAAAATAGTGAAATATATAGATTTTTTTTAATTTGAAATAATATTTCATTTTAATTACATTATATTTTGGTGTTGAATTAAAATTAATGTCCATTTTGTCAGCTACTAAGTGTTGTGTAACACTGTGAACTCTGTCTCTGCCTCAATTCTTGATTGTACTTATAAAGAAATGGATTTATAGCTTCATTTCCCTGTCTTGCTGAGTTCAGGTTGCTGCATATCTGCTTATTTTAGATGTTCTGATTATTTGGATGTTGTGATCCAAATAATGGATCTGTTCCCTGGCATCCCTAGTACATTTTGTCTCATTTTCTTCTCAGCATCTCAAATAATTACATAATCTGAAGAGCAGAAGCAACGTAATAAGATTTAACAGTGTTTTTTAAGAATAAATTTTTCTTGACATCTGGATGGCCCATTGAGGGTGAAAGAGGTCAGAAATCCTTCAAAGAGGAAAACAGGTGCATCTGTCACTACTCCAGTGCTGCAGATGAGTGTGAGAAAACACACTTTTGAGCTCTCTTCCCATTCTTTAGGCCAATCTTTCATCTAAAGCCACAGAGAGTGAGTCTGTGATTTGTAAAGTGTTTTTTTGAACAGAAGGGATGAGTAACTTGCGTGCTGTCCGGCTGAGCTGTTGGTGTGTAGGTGGATAGAGGGTCGCTAACATGCAGCTTCATGTCCAAAACGATGTGTCTGTCCAGTGGTCTAGTTTAATATTCTGGGATACTCTGGGCTAAGTTCAAACTAAGCTGAATTGACAGCGTTTGTGGCATAATGTTGATTACCACAAAAATTAAATAAATTTCCACTCTTCTTTAAAAAAAATAAAGTATATAGTGAGGTGCTTGCAATGGAACTTATCTGTAAATGTTAAAACAAACAGCTTCAATAGTAGCCAAAAACATAAACAATATGCCTCAGGTTAATACCATTTAGATGTGGGAAAAAAAGGGTTACTAACATTTTCTGTTTAAATTGTGCAACTTTGTTGCCGTGACAACGGAATGCCATAAACCCTGTAACCCCAAGAATAACTAAAATTATTCAGCTTTTTAGTTTTAACAGAATAATTAATTGAACAGCTTTTGGAAAATTATAAACTTTACAGTTCTGCTTTTAAATCCTCAAAAAATTGGCCCCATTTACTTCTATTGAACTCAGAATATTCCTTTAAAGATCTGGATTGGTAATTGAAAGGCTATACAAATCACTCAAAGGTTCATCACTATCAACACTATCAATTTATTAGCAGATGTGTGCAACCTCTAGATCACAACCCCACTTGCTTTTATCTTTAACTGATCATCAGCGATAATATATAAACACAGAGGGGGGCTGCTTTTAGAGAAGGACTCCTATGACTGTTATTAGAAAATAGAACTGGAATAAAAGCCTGCAGTAAAACGCCTTCTGGAGATTCTTCGCTCAGAGCTGGTAAAGACAAGAACTCATATTTGCCACTTGATCGCCTCGCTCATGGTTGGGATCAGCTGCATTTAAACTCAATGGGACGTGCACTATCAAAGGTTTTATTCTGCTGTTTGATGCCAGAGAAAAGGAGAGAAAGGAGAATTTTGTGCTGCTGGCGTACTCCCATTTGAGAAGAGTTCAAAGACCAGAGAGAGGGCATAGTTGCTGTAGTAGACACTGATAAACACTGGACTTCATTAATGCTCTGGGGCTCCTCACATTCACACATTCTAACAGGAAGTGATGGAATCAGCCTGTATTGTGGCTGATATTTTGAGAGTACGCATTAGGGATGACCGGATCAATCTTTAGAAATACGATTCTTCTGAAAATGATATTAAGAGGCCAGTAAGATACAATATTGATCATATGTTTTTTTTTATATTATTATACTAAGAATGTATCATAATGATAATATAAGAAATAGTAAAATATATAAGCTATATAGGCTGTAAAAATATTAGCTTTTGTTTTTTATTATAATGATATTCAAATGTAATAAATAGTGAAATATACAGCATAAGCTGTGAAAAATATGAACTTAGTTAAAAAAAATAGTTGTGTAACATAGAAACTATCTGTCCTTCCACTCATCTGAACATGAATAAAAATGCTAAAAAGCGCAAGCAGTCAGACAGCGTTCAGCCACAGAGAGCACTGCCTGCCAGAGGTAATGACAGGAAAAAAAGAAGCATCATTTGTTATTTTACTCAACAAAGCTAAATGTGACCTGTATTATAGTCTCATAGCTATAGCTTTAAAAAAAAAAAAACGATATATGTTGCTAATAAATAGAAATTAGACCATCTGCTAATTTTCAGTTTAGGCCTATTTTGTGGCTATTTAATGTTTGTTGGCTATAAATATCTGTTTTAACCTCAGAAATAATAAAACTTTGATAGTACTTAGTATTGGGTTAATAAGTTAACCCTAGCTCTAAGGGATATCGCTCCAGCGCTAGTATGCATTTATAATTTCCCTGTCTTTCTAGATTATACTGACTGACTTTACAACCATGCAAGATAGATTTTTGTTGTTGTTGTCTACATATATTAGTCCTCTTGAGCATGAAGATGTCAGACAGACCGTCCTCCATCTGCTAGAGATGTGTTGATCCCTAGACATCACATCTCGCTGCACATTCTCGATATGAGCTAACTAAATCCAGCTATCCGAAATGTTTGCAGTGAAGAGCTTCGGATTCAGAGAGAATGTTAAAAAAAAGGATGTGATTCGGTCTTTGTCATCCATATTCAATCAAACATTCATTCAGAGCATTCAGCACATTTCAGACAGAATAAATGCAGAATTAAAATTAATGTCCATTTTGTCAGCTACTAAGTGTTGTGTAACACTGTGAACTCTGTCTCTGCCTCAATTCTTGATTGTACTTATAAAGAAATGGATTTATAGCTTCATTTCCCTGTCTTGCTGAGTTCAGGTTGCTGCATATCTGCTTATTTTAGATGTTCTGATTATTTGGATGTTGTGATCCAAATAATGGATCTGTTCCCTGGCATCCCTAGTACATTTTGTCTCATTTTCTTCTCAGCATCTCAAATAATTACATAATCTGAAGAGCAGAAGCAACGTAATAAGATTTAACAGTGTTTTTTAAGAATAAATTTTTCTTGACATCTGGATGGCCCATTGAGGGTGAAAGAGGTCAGAAATCCTTCAAAGAGGAAAACAGGTGCATCTGTCACTACTCCAGTGCTGCAGATGAGTGTGAGAAAACACACTTTTGAGCTCTCTTCCCATTCTTTAGGCCAATCTTTCATCTAAAGCCACAGAGAGTGAGTCTGTGATTTGTAAAGTGTTTTTTTGAACAGAAGGGATGAGTAACTTGCGTGCTGTCCGGCTGAGCAGTGGGTGTGTAGGTGGATAGAGGGTCATTAACATGCAGCTTCACATCTATGCAGTGTCTGTCCAGTGGTCAAGGTGGTGTAGTTTTATGGTTAAAGGAATGTTCTGGCTTAAGTGCAAGTTAAGATGAATTGACAGCCTTTGTGGCATGATGTTGATTGCCACAAAAACTAAACAATATGCATGTTAATATAATTTTGGTGTGAAAAAAATGCTTACTGACCTTTTCTGTTTCAATTTTACAACTTTGTTGCTGTGACAACAGAATGCCATAAACCCTGTAACCCTGAGAATGATTTCCAGTTTAGGCCTATTTTGTGGCTATTTAATCTTTGTTGGCTATAATTATTTGTTTTATCCTCGAAAATCATAAAACTTATTGGTGTAGATATTGGCTTTGATAGTACTTCGTATCGGATTGAAAAGAAACTCTAACTCTAACGGATATCACTCCACCACTATAGTATGCGTATATAATTTTGCTGTCTTTCTAGATTATATTGACCAACCAAACAACTGCAAGATAGATTTTGTTGTTGTTGATGTCTACATATATTAGTCCTCTTGAGCATGAAGATAGCAGACAGACCGTCTTCCATCTGTTAGAGATGTGTTGATCCCTAGATATTACATCTCGCTGCACATTTAACTCCTGATCTCGATATGAGCTAACTAAATCCAGCTAGCCAAAGTCTTTGCAGTGAAGAGCTTCAGATTCAGAGAGAATTAAAAAAATTCTTTTGAAAAAAAAAAAAAAAGGTAAAGACAAAAGGACGTGATTCGGTCTTTGTCATCCATATTCAATCAAACATTCATTCAGAGCATTCAGCACATTTCAGACAGAATAAATACAGGCCTTTCCATTCACCGAACACAGCTAATTACACACCCCTAGCAAACCGAGTGCAGTCATCATAATTAACAGCCGCCAGTGTCAAGAATTCATCTTGGCCTGTCTGAGCGTTTGTTTAATCTCCAAAGCAGATGAGAAAGAAACTGAACAAAACATCGGGGTGAGCCATAGACTGAGTCCAGTCGCACAGTTACACACACACACACACACACACACACACACACGCACACACACAAATCTCAATATATAGAAGTAAATCTGAATATATAAATCTAAATCTGAATATACAAATGTAAATCTGAATGTATAAATGTAAATCTGAATATATAAATGGAAATCTGAATATACAAATGGAAATCTGAATTTATAAATGTAAATCTCAATATATAGAAGTAAATCTGAATATAAAATGTAAATCTGAAAATACAAATGTAAATCTGAATTTATAAATGGAAATCTCAATATATAAATGTCAATCTGAATATATAGAATTACATCTGAATACATAAATGTAAATCTGAATTTATAAATGGAAATCTGATTATATAAATGGAAATCTCAATATATAGAAGTAAATCTGAATATATAAATCTAAATCTGAATATACAAATGTAAATCTGAATGTATAAATGTAAATCTGAATATATAAATGTAAATCTGAATATATAAATGTCAATCTGAATATATAAATGGAAATCTGAATATATAAATGGAAATCTGAATATATAAATTTAAATCTGAATTTATAGAAGTAAATCTCAATATATAGAAGTAAATCTGAATATATAAATGTAAATCTGAATATATAGATACTAATCTAAATACATACAAGTACATCTGGATGAATAAATGTACATCTCAATATAAATATATATTTATTATCAGGCATGTCAAAAGACAGATGTTCTTATTTATTATTTTTATTAAAACAATATGCCTATACATCCTGAATGCATCAATGTGGATATTGTACTAAATACTGTAAGTGCATATCACTTATCTAAACCAAATGGAGTATTTTTTACTGTATTTTACAAAAGGCTGGCCATAGCGCTGAAAGGTCCTCACAATTCAACATGGCTACACATTTTGCGCACTCTTGTCCAGTGTTAAACAGTCACTGTTTCTGTTTTTGGTATTCCAATATAAATAAATGCATGTTTTCATGAAGCATTTTTTTCCTTTACTAGGTACAATATTTCAGGGAATTACCTGGAAAATGTGCGTGATATAGTTTTTAGTTGGACCACTATATCTCAAAGCTATGTATTAGCGTCAGGACTTTATTTAACCGCAGAAGGGAACTAGGGCTGGAAGAGAATTGGGGATTTACTCCTCTCTCTCTCATATGGAGCTTGATCACCATATAATCAACATCCTGTCATCTATACCTTATTCTGGGGAGACATACATTCAAGGCAGCTGAAGAGGCAGAGGAAATAGAGTTCATTATGGAAAACCTGAATTTTCAGCAGTCATTGCTCCAGTTTTCAGTGTCACATGATCCTTCAGAAATAATTCTAATATTTGATGCTCAAAAAACATTTCTTCTTATTATCAATGTTGAAACCATTTTGCGGGCTTTTTTCGGGATTCAGCATTTAGAACAGCATTTCTTTAAAATAAAAATATTTGTGTTTTATAACGTGTCCTTGCTGAATAAAAGTATTATATTTAAAATAAAAACATATTTAAAAAAAAACATACTGACCCCAAACTTTTAAACAGCATGTATTCAATAATTAGTTGGACATAGCTGAGCAAATATATAAGAGATCAGAAATGTTGTATTCTGGTCAATCCTCAGCTCCCATATTGATATGGTGCCAGAAATACCCTAATTGAGCCCGTGAGTCCTTGTATTAGTGAATCGTCTATATTAATTTTGTTCATCTGCTCTCTGTAATCAGGTTAGAGTTTGTTCACCAGATGGACCCTTTCTTGGCTCCTGTGTGTCTGTGTAAGTTGCACAAACACACTCACACACATTTCTCTCCCTTAAGGGCATCAAGTTTCCTGGAGACCCCCCTTCTCTATTTGTTCCAGTCAGCCATTTTTTGCCAGTTTTCTTGCACCTGTTTGAAGCAGTTGGGTCTGCTCCTTCAGTTTCTCTCTCTCTCTCTCTCTTTAACAGGTATTCTTTTGGCTGCTCATTAGTAGCTATAAGGCTACCATACAGAATACCCTAGCAACTGCCATTCAGTGACATAGCAACAACTCTGAACACCTTTGCAACCATCCAAATCACCCTAGCAACCATCAAGCAATGCACTAGCAACTTCTCTGAACAGTTTAGCATCCATCCAGAAAACCCTAGGATCCAGAACACCCTAGCAACTACTCTGAACACTCTAGCAACCACTCAGACAATTCTAGGTTCCAGAACACCTTAACAATCAGAGCTCAACCTTGATTTTTAGTTCACAATGAGATGAGATTTTACAGTAAATGTTGTGTGTTTGAGAATATCTAACATTGGTAGAATCCAAC
This sequence comes from Sinocyclocheilus rhinocerous, assembly GCF_001515625.1. Lineage (NCBI taxonomy): Eukaryota > Metazoa > Chordata > Actinopteri > Cypriniformes > Cyprinidae > Sinocyclocheilus > Sinocyclocheilus rhinocerous. The sequence continues at coordinate 624,224 of NW_015628913.1, forward strand.
TAGCAACCGGACATGAGCTGGTCAGCACAGAAACTATGAAGTTTTGCCAGAAACTATTGTTACCATGGTGAATTTTTGTAAGGGTTGCAGTGGCTGCATTTGTAGAAGCAGAGAGGGTAATGGTAATCAACAAAATCATGAAATGTCCATTTAGTGTTTGAGGCAATTCAGCACATGCAGGATACGCCTGTCTCATGAATTCGCATGACGTATAAGTGGAAGATTTGTTTTCTATGAGTTTTGTGTGTGCGAGTGTGTGTGTGTGGCTAAGAGTTTCTCCCCAGGGTGGTGTAATGACACCATGGTTAGGCACAATCTGCCCCTCATTATAAAAAGAAGACAAGAAAACATTGGCCACCGGTGAGACAACAATTCGGAGAGAATCAGAGAGAGACAGGCTGTGAATGACCTGAGAGATGAGTCACATAGAGCCTTCTGTGGCAACATGCGAAGTTTCAAAATTGACATCCCTGTCAGAACTCTTTGTGTATTATGAATGTGAGGTCTATGTGTAAACACAAACGAAAATTCACTCGACTGCACAAGCACTCAGGACAGACTCTGCAGGCAGAATGCTGCAAGAATAGCCAATAACACAAAATTAAAACACTAATTTAAAAATCCAGAGTTATGTCTCTGACTTGCTAAATCACATTCAAAGCACATGTGAACCAACATCAGTTGAATTTTACATGAATATATATGTAAGACTCTCTCCAGGATTTGTCTATATCTATTCATATGTCAGTGTGTTTTGTATTCATTCACTGGATACAGGGCTAAATCTTACTAAATACATGCTGTCATTATATATGAAGAGTCAGGGATAGAGTTGAGGGGAGAAAGCAAACGTCAAACTGAGAGACACTGAGCCTGGTGTGCACTGTAATTCTCTGGAAAAAAAACAACAACAACATCATGACATACATAAACACTCTCACATGTGAACACATCGTGCAGCAGATTGCATTCCGTTGACAGTTAGAGTTTGCAGTGACTCTAATTGGTTTGAATTAATTAACTCCTTTTCACAGGTCTTTTGACAAAGCAGTGACAAAACTTCCTTAATTAATCAATAAAGGTTTCCATTTACGGTGGCAATCTGATGCCGTACAATGTAATTAATTCAGAGCAAAGTCTATGAAACTTGTATGGCATTAAGACTATCAAAAATACCCAGCCGACTGCCTTCAGAACGGAACCGTGAACTGTTGTATAAGACTAATTACTATGATACTGCAGTGTCTCTAATGCCTCTGGCAAACTGACTTCAGCATTGCAGGAAGTTATGCTTTTTTGTAACAAACAATATTTTATATTGCATTCAATAAAAAGGGCAAGGGCTCGAGATTACTGTATATTATATCACGATTTCAACATCCTCTTTTGTTTACTATATTTCTGATTTGTGTTTCCAGTATCTTTTAGGTTACAGTGTGTCACTACTTCATACTTTGCTGCCTTAATAAGCTATGTAGAGATTATTCGATTAACTTACTTGTTTGTTTTGACACTTCAGTGGGGCAATCTGATGCCGTACAATGTAATTAATTCAGAGCAAAGTCTATGAAACTTGTATGGCATTAAGACTATCAAAAATACCCAGCCGACTGCCTTCAGAACGGAACCGTGAACTGTTGTATAAGACTAATTACTATGATACTGCAGTGTCTCTAATGCCTCTGGCAAACTGACTTCAGCATTGCAGGAAGTTATGCTTTTTTGTAACAAACAATATTTTATATTGCATTCAATAAAAAGGGCAAGGGCTCGAGATTACTGTATATTATATCACGATTTCAACATCCTCTTTTGTTTACTATATTTCTGATTTGTGTTTCCAGTATCTTTTAGGTTACAGTGTGTCACTACTTCATACTTTGCTGCCTTAATAAGCTATGTAGAGATTATTCGATTAACTTACTTGTTTGTTTTGACACTTCAGTGGTTCATTTTAGCATGCAAATTTTGCACAAACTCTAGGAGGTGTTTCACCAACATATCTAGATATTACAAAAGATGTAGAGGCATGTCAAAGGTTCTTAACCATGTCCATATGTTGTATCCAATAACCAATAAGTATCCAATAAGTGTCAGTCATCGATAGGAGTACTGGAAAAAACAAATCAAAGGCTTGTAGAGGAGAACTTTAGAAGCATTTGCGGGTCTCCAGGCGCTACTGGATAACCTGGCTGTTCTAGGTAATGCTTCGTTGAATCACAATGAATCCATAATTATGAAAACTTCTGAAGCACGTTCATGCCTAGGGCTGTGAATGCTGAGGGAGAGAGAGAGAGAGAATATTCAAGGTCATGACTATTGGTCTTTTCTTGGTTTAACTTCATACCAGCAGATGGATTTGGTATCTTGGCTGAAATTCCATCAGTTTTTCTTCAACTTTTCTTTTTTAAAGGGGTCATGAACTGAGAAATCAAAATTCCCTTGATCTTTTGACATATAAGAGTTCATTGCTCTATAAAAAACATCCTGTAAATTAGTCTAAAAACAGCTTATATTGAAGCCAATCTGCCAAAACGACAGCTTGTGGAATGTACCACTTTATGACGTAATAGTGTGGATAATCGCACATAAACTGCCTCCGCAGAAGAAGATCAACACCTGCTTCTACATCACTGGCTGTTTAGTCCCGCCCACCGATACATGCATGTAGTGTAAATATTGAGAGAGGCAAACGCAGGTCTATGCAGAAATCAAACTATAAAGATGCTCCGGAGACAATAAGAAGCTGTTCAGTGCCAAGTTGTGGAAAAACACAGTCTTTGCATTGCCTTCCTTCTGATCCCAACTTTAGGATAGAGTGGATGAACTTTATTTTTAATGAAGATCCAGAAAGAACTTGGTCTTTTGTTCTCTTCATTTTACCGCGGATTCGTTTACAAACAAGGCCCAATTCGACGCAGGATTTTCAGAAAGATTGAAACTAAAAGACGATGCTGTGCGATTTAATTGGATCTGACAATAATGTCTCACCACACAAGTGTGAGTAACTGTTTTTATTACGTGGTCACTATTGCTTTGTCTGTTATTACTGATTGTTTGATATGTACTATGTACTGAGTATTTAAGCACAGCAGCGTCCATCTATGAAGGATGTAGGCTGTCAAAAATACACAACTGTTAGCCAATCACAGCAGTGGGCATTTACTTCTGAGTCTTGATCCGCCTATTCAAACAGCGCGTTCTGATGAGGGGGGTCAAAACTGGACAGAAAATAGCCTATTACTTTTAAATTATGATGTTTTTTGATGTAAAAATCTTGATAACATTATAAGTGGACCTCAGAGAACAGTACAAAATAAGAAAAAAGGCAGTTCATGACCTCTTTAAAAAAAAGACATTATTTTATACAGCTCCAAAAGTGAAAATTAAACCTCACCATGCTGTCCTAACATAGCAACATAAGCTTGACAAATGGTGTGAAGTTGGGGGTGGGACTACCTGTTTTTGACCAAAGGCAGACAGATCGAATAAGTTTTGACTTTTTAAAATGTCATTATTTTTTGCAATTATGTAACACAGAAAATACAAACTTTAAAATAAATAGATAATCCATGTAACAAATTAGTTTGATTTGGTGTGGCATCAAGCTTTAGTCCCCTTTAGACAACACCCCTAATTTGTCAGTTATTGAAAATGATTAAACATTTCATCAAACTTATGAAGTCTACAACAGTTCTGCTTCACTTAATGTGATTTACACATAAATATTCACACAGTCTTCCTATATCACTATTCATATTCGGAATAACTTCCGGTTGCGCGGCGCAGCTGCGACTCGGGCACGAGAGAGCAGAAAGTTTGTGTTTTTCTTTGTTGAGTTTACGTGTTAAGTTTTACGTTTAGGTTTGTTGTGCATGTTGAAGTATAACGAAAATAAATAAATTATCCACATGATAGCAGTTGGGTTTACATTATTACTCCTGCACCTGTTAAATCCTGTTTTTAGCTTGCGTCTCCTTGTGATTCAAGTTGCTACTTCACAGATTTACTTCACAGAAGTATTTGTGAATGATCCGGAAAAGGGTGTTTGAGGTGACAGGAAAAGTGGCAGTGACAACCGCAGGTTTGTCATCCAGGATCAAAGTCACTGCCATCCACAAGAGCTAGAACAGCACAGCAGTTCACTGGCAATATTTACAGGTGATCTCTCACATGAGGAGCTTGTTGCAGGATAGTAAAGCACTTTAGCGATGGTAGAATTAGTTAAGAAGCTTCAGAAAGTGATTATGTACACTCCAAAAGCAATGAGACTTTACACCATTTTTGAAAACAGATGTATCCAAACAACTACAACAGAAAAGCTGTTGTGGGGATTATTTCTGCAGGTTACATCCATACACCAATAGGTGGTGATATAAATGCAAGTCCTTATAAATGACTCATTGAGTCATTCATTCAACCAATTTGTTCTAAAACACTGATTGATTTAGGAATTTATCAAACAACTGTAGTGAGTCACTGAATTATTCACTCAACCAATTCTTTTTGAAACCTCTTTTCTTTCAGGAACACAATGTGTGTTGCCCAGAGACATGCAACAGCTCAGCTGTGACTTTATTTTTGCAGTTGGAGCAAAAATATACTAGTAACTGGCAATACTGCAAATGAAATGTATGTTAATATTAACTTTTTTTATGAAACCAATACAATGACATTCATATGACAATCACACAAGTATTTTTGAAATCAATGTATATATTACAGCATTGGTGCATTTATAGTTTACATTTATTGTGAACTTTGGCAGTCTAAAGGAAGCTGATCTGTCATATTAGTTAATGAAATGATGCATTTAAGTAAGTTAGTTAATGAAATGATTTATATGTAAGTAAAACTCTCAGGGGATGCAGAGGTGTTAGTCTGTTGTGTGTTTCAGAGGGTAATTTTCATCGCTTTAGCGTGTCATTAATAGTTACACTGGTTGCCGTGTTCAAGAGACATGTGTTACGTAACATAACCTGCTGTTGATTTGAATTAGACCCATGGTGACTCCAAATGTCAGGAATCTCCTGCCTTCACTTCCCACGCTCCCTTGCTTTGCATCCCTCACTCAACACGACCCTCTGAAGACCCATGGGGAAGTGTTATTCTGAATGACATGAGCCATCATGTCAGGCCCTCAAATTGAAATACTAATTAGCTTTAGCAGCGAATTACTCCTTGAGAGTAATTCCTCCTTGCTTCCAGGCATCAGTTTTTACTCATTGTTTCTGTTTGGAAGGAATATTTGTGCCATTATTTTCTTATGACATTAGGTATAAATCATAAAAGAAAAGGGTGAAAGGATGTGATTTAATTCCAATTGGCATTATTTTGAAGTTTAAAGGAAAAATTGTCATGTGAATATGCTCCCTTAGACAGAATAATCCACCCTGCATCATCTGTGATACGAAACATCTGTCTTTGTCTATAATCTACATGTGTGTATGTGTGTGCATGTACTTTTATGCGTGCAAGAATACATAACCAATACCTGGCACACATGGAAGTTAAGGGTTTAGTTTTTTTCCCCCATCATTCCAAAACATTTCCAGAGCTTTACAACTTTACTGGTGACTCAAACTTCATAGAATAGAATTAGAAATCACTTTGCCATCCTTAAGTGGCAGGTAAACTGCAGAAAAACCACTAAGCCTCGGCTAAGCGCTCGCTGCTCCCTCGTTTCTGCGTGTCTCGCTGTGGCCTGGCCTTGTCGAATCAGCCGGTAATTGGCCCCGCTTCGAACACGGGCAGACGCTTACCGCAGCAGATGGAATTCGCTTGATTAAATATCCTCAGCTCCATCAGGGATGAATGTTCCGTGAACCGTTTCTCCTTAATACACACACCAGCTTACTGGAGAGAACGATCCTGCAAAGCCCGACAGCTCTGCAAAGATCATCGCGTTGGTTTAGATTTTTGAAGGAGATATACTTCTGCCATGCAGAAGTCTGTTCCTCTGCTCCAGGTCTGAATGCACAAAAAGGAACTTACAGTTAATTATGCAAACACTAATTGAGCCAAAGCAGGGTTTTAACCATCACATACACAACATAGCTGCGGATTCAGCTATAAATGTAAAGTCTGGCCTTGTGGCAAGGATCAAACAATTAAAATGACATTTTATCCAAAGCATTAAAAAATGAAAATGACTGCACATGAAAGGCATTTGAAAAGAAGAAATGAATGATGAACACGTATTAAAAATCCTCTGAGACAGTATTAATGTGACCTTCAAATCACAAAAAGAAAAAAATAAGGTGAAATCTGCTAGTTTTAATAATAATAATAATAAAAAAAATCAACCTCTAGGGTATTAATGTGGCTATAGTCAAAGAAACGTGCATAAACACAATCCTTTCTGTATGAGAGATTCAGGAAGAATATTTCTTCTAGATAATTTCTTCTATTTATGAGCCTTTCCTGAGCCGATCGCATCAAGGTTGCACATTAGCTCAGTTATTAGGGTTTGTAATGTGTACTGGTCAGGTCAGGTTGCATGTTCAACAAGTTTGACTTTCCACGCATGAAAGCTTTCTGCTCTTTAACTGCAGTGTTTACTGGTAAAAACTATAAAGTTCTAGCTGCGTTATGAGAGCACATCAAACAAGACTGCCCTTTTAAAGACACTCGGTTGACAGAGATTTTATTGTGCAGCTGTGTTGTTCATATTGAGCATCACTGTGTGTGTATTATGCATGAATTGCATGAGTTGCTGGCCTATGGGTTTTGTTTGTGTGTATGTATTCAGGTGAGGTCATTGGAGGAGTGTTTGTTCCAGGATAAAGTGACCACACAGTGTGTATATTTACACATGACTATTCTCTGATGCTGTTTTATGACTTCCTTGAAGGTAACCAGTCACCATAAAAACTTCACATTTTATAGCAATGCTCAGTAGTGGCACTGCTCTCCAGACGGCATGCATTATTTAATGCTAATCATTTATGAATGACATAGACGTTTGGAGCTTGATTGTTTTTGCATGTGCCAGTATCAACACTGAGTTTATGTCAGAAATGACAGCTAGTTATTAAAGACTCTTTATGTTCACATGTGATATGATGATGTTGTAGCTCTTCTTTTTTATATATACATATTTATAATATATTTTTATAGATGATTGAAAGACTGGCCTTAGTACAAGGATCAAACAATTAAAATTACAGTTAAAATGATTCAATTAGCATACTTTTATTCAAAGCACTTAGAAATGAGAATAAATGCACATAAAAAGCATTTAAAAAGAGGAAATGAATGATGAAAGCATATTTAAAAAGTCTCTGAGACAGACCATCATATTCCTTAATGTTTTACGTTTTTTGATGATAATGTCTGTTAATATAAACAATATAGTAGCTTTTATTATGTTCACTTGTGAGATGATGTAGCTTTTTTGTAGCTGTATTTTCATAAATATATTTTATAATAGATATTAGCCTATTATAGATATAGCCTGTATTTGTTATATGTATGTGTATATACACTGGATTAATCAATACTTAAACTTAAATTTTAATATATTTATTTAATGCATACTAGTTAAAACAACAAAAACAAGATGTTTATATAATTTTTTATACATTTTAAAGGGGTCATTTGATGCCATTTCAATTTTTACTTTCTCTTTGGAGTGTTACAAGCTCTTGGTGCATAAAGAAGATCTGTAAAGTTGCAAAGACTAAAGTCTCAAATCCAAAGAGATATTCTTTATAAAAGTTAAGAGTCAGCCACGCCTACCTAAAACGGCTCGTTCTAACACGCCCCCACATGTCTACGTCACTATATCACAACGGATTGGATAGCTGGCCGATCACAGGCACACCTTGCTTTTCAGACCGATGAGCTTTGTAAAAATCGACGCGTTTCAGAAAGACGGGGCATAGAGGAGAAACAATAATGTACAGTATGTGGAAAATAATGTGTTTTTTGAACCTTAAACCACATAAACACATTTCATTACACCAAATACACAAAATAATGTTCTTTTTAGCAACATCATATGACCCCTTTAATACATTTAAGTTTAAGAATGGTTAAAACTGCTTGATCAGTTTTGGGTTTTCACAAGATACCACACACACCTACACGTTTACCCATACAGTGTCTAAATGAGGACATACTTTAGACTTTAATTTATTTTACTGTATATAAAGGTAATTATAATTACAAAGGTTTTTGCCATTTTAGAATAAAAAAAACAAAAAAAAAACATTATTCTTAGTTTTTACCATTAAGTACATCCCCAAAGATCACTTTTAGCTCCCTTTTACAACATTCACAAATACACACACAGCATGTTCAATTCTCTTCATTAACCTCAAAAACATGTGCCTGAGGTGTCTGTCTTGGCTTTCTGCACAATTTTACAGATGTGATTGTTCTCCCGATGTGTTTCTGTGTGTATTTGTCAGATCTGAGGTGCTGTGCCCTCTCTGACCCTGTGCTATCTGAAAGCAGCAGGCTGTCGTCTTTAATTGGAGAATGGACTGAAAGGGCCAGAAAATAAAATCTGTCTTTTTCTTAGACACACACACACACACACACACACACACACACACACACACACACACACAATAAACAAAACATCTTTTATTCCAGGATTGTCCATTCACTTTAGCTAAAAGCCTGGACCAACCTGACATGTGACTTCATACAGCACAGAAACTGCTGAAAGAGCGCATCTGCTAAATAAACTTAATTTAGTTAATGTCAAAGCCCACCTAAATAGACACCAGGGACTCTTCTTGTGTGTGTCTTTGTGATGGGGTAGTGGGTAGATTTCTTCCACCACAAATACAATAGAGTCCCCTGATATATTTTTGTGTCCTCCATTGAACTGCCCAGCGGGATATGTTCATGCCTGCCACCACAGATCGAAGGGCCGTACGGACTGTGATGCACAGACTATGAAACAGCAAGAGTGCTGTATTTCTCTGCATCTTCTCCTGCCTTTCTCTTCCCACTCCTCTCATATCATTGGTCTGACTGTATCCTTGTCCCTCTCTCCAAAATGTGTTGTTTATGAGACACTGTGCCCCTTTAAATTGGTGCTCTGTTGAAAAAAAGACAATAAAGAAAGTGAATATTTAAGAAAACAATTAAGACCTATCTATTTCTCTTATTAAGTCTCTTAAGGCTACATTTACTCTTAAGGCTGCTCACCATGGCTACATTTATTTGATCAAAATACAGTAAAAGTGGTAATATTGTCTATTTTAATATATTTTATATTTAGTGATGGCAAAGCTGAATTTTCAGCAGTCATTACTCCAGTCTTCAGTGTTATCCTTTAGAAATCATTCTAATATGTTGATTTGGTGCTCAAGAAACATTTCTTATTATTATCAATGTTGAGAACAGTTGTGCTGCTTTTTGTAGAAACTGTGATACTTTTGACCTGTAGTGTATTGATTTGTGTATGTGTAAATGTGATTATAATATATATATTAAATAATATTCCATACCATAAATGTACCATATTTTTC
>NW_015628913.1:636639-639842 GCF_001515625.1 Sinocyclocheilus rhinocerous
ACAAATGAGGACAATAGAAGCAATCAAAACTAACAAAAGAGCAACAATATGTAAGTGCACATTTTTTTCTTAGACACACACACACACACACACACACACACACACACACACACACACACACAATAAACAAAACATCTTTTATTCCAGGATTGTCCATTCACTTTAGCTAAAAGCCTGGACCAACCTGACATGTGACTTCATACAGCACAGAAACTGCTGAAAGAGCGCATCTGCTAAATAAACTTAATTTAGTTAATGTCAAAGCCCACCTAAATAGACACCAGGGACTCTTCTTGTGTGTGTCTTTGTGATGGGGTAGTGGGTAGATTTCTTCCACCACAAATACAATAGAGTCCCCTGATATATTTTTGTGTCCTCCATTGAACTGCCCAGCGGGATATGTTCATGCCTGCCACCACAGATCGAAGGGCCGTACGGACTGTGATGCACAGACTATGAAACAGCAAGAGTGCTGTATTTCTCTGCATCTTCTCCTGCCTTTCTCTTCCCACTCCTCTCATATCATTGGTCTGACTGTATCCTTGTCCCTCTCTCCAAAATGTGTTGTTTATGAGACACTGTGCCCCTTTAAATTGGTGCTCTGTTGAAAAAAAGACAATAAAGAAAGTGAATATTTAAGAAAACAATTAAGACCTATCTATTTCTCTTATTAAGTCTCTTAAGGCTACATTTACTCTTAAGGCTGCTCACCATGGCTACATTTATTTGATCAAAATACAGTAAAAGTGGTAATATTGTCTATTTTAATATATTTTATATTTAGTGATGGCAAAGCTGAATTTTCAGCAGTCATTACTCCAGTCTTCAGTGTTATCCTTTAGAAATCATTCTAATATGTTGATTTGGTGCTCAAGAAACATTTCTTATTATTATCAATGTTGAGAACAGTTGTGCTGCTTTTTGTAGAAACTGTGATACTTTTGACCTGTAGTGTATTGATTTGTGTATGTGTAAATGTGATTATAATATATATATTAAATAATATTCCATACCATAAATGTACCATATTTTTCCGTTAAACCAATAACAGATTAATCCAGTTTTACCTGAATAATCAATTCAGTTGATTTGATTCTTAATTTTTCCTTCTTAATCTCTTTGTACTGTATGTATTTAGGCTTTAAGTTGATTATTGTATCTTAGAGTTCTTGGATCTCTTTCATGAAACTAGTCTGTATGACTCCATATGCACCATATTCCAAGTCTTCTGAAGCCACCCAATAGCTTGGTGTGAGTAACAGACTGGACCAGGAGGGAACAGTTAGTGAAAAAGTCTGTGAAACATGAACATGAACATATAGTACATGGATAAAAAGAGTTATAATTTTTGGGTAAAATTTCCTTTTTCTCTTATCTGTGTTCTAGTTATTTTGGTTTTGCTGTGCTGCTGTAACGGCTCAACTTCCACTCAGCTGCACTTTGACAAGTCATATGTCAAGGATAAAATGAACACTGGGCTGACAACAGTGATGACAGTACATATGTGTCTGTCAGCGAATGTGAATCAGAAATCTAAGAGATCTCTCATCTCAACCTTTCCCTTTGGATGTGATCTACACACACACACACACACACACACACACACACACACACACACACAATAAACAAAACATCTTTTATTCCAGGATTGTCCATTCACTTTAGCTAAAAGCCTGGACCAACCTGACATGTGACTTCATACAGCACAGAAACTGCTGAAAGAGCGCATCTGCTAAATAAACTTAATTTAGTTAATGTCAAAGCCCACCTAAATAGACACCAGGGACTCTTCTTGTGTGTGTCTTTGTGATGGGGTAGTGGGTAGATTTCTTCCACCACAAATACAATAGAGTCCCCTGATATATTTTTGTGTCCTCCATTGAACTGCCCAGCGGGATATGTTCATGCCTGCCACCACAGATCGAAGGGCCGTACGGACTGTGATGCACAGACTATGAAACAGCAAGAGTGCTGTATTTCTCTGCATCTTCTCCTGCCTTTCTCTTCCCACTCCTCTCATATCATTGGTCTGACTGTATCCTTGTCCCTCTCTCCAAAATGTGTTGTTTATGAGACACTGTGCCCCTTTAAATTGGTGCTCTGTTGAAAAAAAGACAATAAAGAAAGTGAATATTTAAGAAAACAATTAAGACCTATCTATTTCTCTTATTAAGTCTCTTAAGGCTACATTTACTCTTAAGGCTGCTCACCATGGCTACATTTATTTGATCAAAATACAGTAAAAGTGGTAATATTGTCTATTTTAATATATTTTATATTTAGTGATGGCAAAGCTGAATTTTCAGCAGTCATTACTCCAGTCTTCAGTGTTATCCTTTAGAAATCATTCTAATATGTTGATTTGGTGCTCAAGAAACATTTCTTATTATTATCAATGTTGAGAACAGTTGTGCTGCTTTTTGTAGAAACTGTGATACTTTTGACCTGTAGTGTATTGATTTGTGTATGTGTAAATGTGATTATAATATATATATTAAATAATATTCCATACCATAAATGTACCATATTTTTCCGTTAAACCAATAACAGATTAATCCAGTTTTACCTGAATAATCAATTCAGTTGATTTGATTCTTAATTTTTCCTTCTTAATCTCTTTGTACTGTATATCTTTAGGCTTTAAGTTGATTATTGTATCTTAGAGTTCTTGGATCTCTTTCATGAAACTAGTCTGTATGACTCCATATGCACCATATTCCAAGTCTTCTGAAGCCACCCAATAGCTTGGTGTGAGTAACAGACTGGAATTTAAGTTGTTTTTCAGGAGAAATCTTGTTTTCTTACAGTACATTCAAATACCACCACATATTTACATTTACATTTACATTTAGTCATTTAGCAGACACTTTTATCCAAAGCGACTTACAAATGAGGACAATAAAAGCAGTCAAAACTAACAAAAGAGCAACAATATATAAGTGCAAATGACAAGTCTCGGTTAGCCTAACGCAGTACACGTAGCAAGGTGTATATAAATATATATATATACACCTTCACACACACTCACTCACTCACTCACTCACTCACTCACTCACTCACACACACACACACACACAGACACTCACACACACACACGCACGCACGCACGCAGGCACGCACTCATACACTCACTCACTCACACACACACAGACATTCTCACACACACACACACACACATACATACACACACACACACATTCACT
>NW_015628913.1:639975-674699 GCF_001515625.1 Sinocyclocheilus rhinocerous
TAAAGAACAAAAAAATGAAAAAGATAAATATAGATAAAGTAGAATTATAATAGAATAGAAAGTGTTAGAGTTAGAGGGTCAAATAAAGGTGGAACAGATGTGTTTTTAGTCGTTTCTTGAAGATGGGTAAGGACTCAGCTGCTCGGATTGATTTGGGCAGGTCATTCCACCAGGAGGGAACAGTTAGTGAAAAAGTCTGTGAAACATGAACATGAACATATAGTACATGGATAAAAAGAGTTATAATTTTTGGGTAAAATTTCCTTTTTCTCTTATCTGTGTTCTAGTTATTTTGGTTTTGCTGTGCTGCTGTAACGGCTCAACTTCCACTCAGCTGCACTTTGACAAGTCATATGTCAAGGATAAAATGAACACTGGGCTGACAACAGTGATGACAGTACATATGTGTCTGTCAGCGAATGTGAATCAGAAATCTAAGAGATCTCTCATCTCAACCTTTCCCTTTGGATGTGATCTACACACACACACACACACACACACACACACACACACACACTCAGTGTGTGTGTGTGTGTGTGTGAGTGCTTTCTCCTCAATCCCTTTGGCTCTAAGTAGAATGAAATGCAAAGGCAGACACTTGCCTTGGTTCTCTGGAACTCCAGCATGGAACATTGATGTGGTTAGACGTTTAACCCAGAGTAGGATCCAGGAAATCTCTCTAAACCAAGCCACAGAATCAAAACAACAAGCAGGTCTGATGGATTACGGCCAGTCTGAATGTTAACAGAGTAGAACATTAAGTTACAGGTTCTCCACTGTGTACAGATCTTCATTAAAGGTATAGTTCACCCAAAAATGAAAATTCTGTCATCATTTATTCATCCTCATGTCTTTCCAAATCTGTATGAGTTTCTTTCTTCAAAAATATTTTGAAGAATGCTGGTAACCAATCAGTTGCTGGCAGAAATTGACTTCCATGGTATTTTTATTTCATATTATTTTTCAAGATAGACATAGACTAAAAGCCACATAATCCAAAACTTTTAATCTAAATCTCAACCAGACTCTAATCTAATATTAACTCTGTATATTTTTCCAAACTGTTATCATCTTTCATTCTCTGTTCTGTTTTGTGTCTTAGTGTATTATGTCATGTTCTGTATATTCAGTCACATTGCCATCTACCATTATGCTATTTGTGGCTTTTGGACTCCATCATTTATGCTGTGTCTTGAATGTCATGTGATTTTCAGTACGCACTGTGCACCGTGTATTAATACAAAGCATAACGTTATTTCCTGTCTGGTCTATTTAATGTGCTTTCTTACTGTGGGCTCTATAATTTGTGCTGTTTAATGGTATACCTGCCAGGATGTGGATGTTCTTTGTGTTGGTGTAATTCATGAAAAATGCCGGTTTTATTTCTTTTTATATTTTTTAAAAGAAACACTCCATTTGATAGGAACAGTCTCATCAGGAACATCAACTCAAATAGACCTTTAATGTGGCTTTCTATTATTTAATAGAGAATATCAGATGAGTGTAGATGATGAGAGTTTTTCATATTGTGTCCTGTAGCTGAATCACGTCTTTTCAAGCTTATGAAACATTTTTCTGAAAAGCAAATATTGTCAATTTCAACACACTCTCATGACAATTTGTTACCATTTTGTGTTTTGACAAATTGGTAGCTAATTTGTATGAATGTATATGATGTTATTTGTTTGTTTTTGTGTGATCTGCTAACAGCCCTCTGACAGTTAGGTTTAAGGATGGGGTTAGGGGTGGTCCTTCATGCTTTTTTTTTTTTCTGAAAATAATAAGTTTCCATTCAATTTCATATGAAATCGCCACCTTGTGAAACAGATTTTCTCTTGAGATCGGATTGTCAATTTGCTGCTCTAGTTTAACCTTTAGTCATGATCACAGCATGTTTAACTGGAAAGTGTAATGTCTGTTTCAGTTCAGGCTAATGCATTCTTAGTTATTCATCAGTTCTTTAACATAGATTAATTATGCATTCCTCTCTTGAAAACAGTATTTTTTTTCATGAACATCTTATCACTTAATTTTCTTTAGTTTAAAGCATAAACACACAACATGAAGCCTGTTCCAAATGGTATGTAGCATAAGTATACCACCTTCTAAAATACCTCATTTGGCCAAATTCAACTGTACTATAACGTAGTATAGAGCTGAAAACTCAGTCCCACAATGAATTGGAAACAGTGGAAAAAATCTTCCAAGATAGAGGGTGGAGTCAAGAGAAATGGCAATTATCATTTTCATTTTGATCTTTACTGGAAAGTATTCTTAAAATAGTTTCAAATTCAACTTCAACTTTCTACTTTTGAAATTCATGCAAATAATCGTATTGTGAATGATTCTTCCATGCATGTTTACATTTTTAACATTTGTTTTGTCCTAGTATTTTTTATTCAAAATGTCATAGCTGGATTTTCTGGTGAAACAGCAGACTTCTCTCTGGTGACAAAAGCTGGATTTCTCTAATCATTTAGTCTGCTTTAGCTCCACCCTTAATCTGTATCTGTATCACTCAGATGTACATTACAATATGGTGTGTATCTGTTTCTTTGCTAGCATAGCAATATGCTAATGTAAAACTCCACCGAACGCAACTGTAAGCTGCTTCTCGAGTCCTACCTAAGTAGTGCTTTCCAAATGAGTAACTCTGGAGGTTTCATTTGGGTTAGGATAGTGCTTATGTATACAATCTTCTAGGTTTTGGAACAGAGCTTTAGTGACAGCAGCAATATCAACTAATCATCATGTTGCTCTGGTGCTGCTGGAATCATTCAGCCACATTCATAGCACATTTGCTGGCTGTTAATAAATTGCTACAACAGCATGAATTCACAAACGAGAGGGTCATAATTCCTTTTTAATGTAGAGCAGCATTAAATTCATATTATGCAACAGTAACCAATTAAAGGCATATTTTCAGGCAGCCAATCAGTACCAAGCAGAATCAATACCCAGTCATTGCATGATGCTTTACTGCTCTGCCTTCTGACATCATCATCAGTTTACCCAAGATTCTCTAGCGTTTCTTCATCTTTTCTTCTCACCAAATTCAAATACCGTAAATCTAAAAAGTAGTATGCAAAGCAGGGATTTATTTAAGGCAACTTAATTTGGCCTTATTTTTATAGAAAATACTAGCGGTGTGTAATGTACCCCCGAGTGCGGCTGTCACCTGCACTAATCTTATGAGTTACTATGGCAAACCCCATGGCCAGAGGGACAGGGCCACGCTGTGTTTGTGATGCGTGTCAGTCCAGCCGCAGAGGGTAGATCCAATCAAGTCTGCTACTTAAGATCCATTTGCAACCTTACACCTCTTGGCAGTAGCCTCTGTGCTCTGCTTTGAGGAATAACACTGAGTACAAAAAAAGATCCAAATTGCAGACACTGATTCATTTTAGCCTGCACAATAGCTCTTTGTTAGGCTGACTGCTTTTGAACCACGGGGCATGTCAGTTTTGTAAGCGATAAGACCTGTTCATCACCTCTATCAGTGGAGAATCAGCCTCAAAACTCACAATTTTCAGCTTAAGAACTTAAGGACAATTATTACAGCCACAAATGTCACACTCAGCTCATGAATATCCATTAGTTTTGTCAGTAATCATAATCATCTGGGGCGTTTGTCTATTCTTATCCATTTTTGTTGACAACAGAGAGGACAAGTCATCAAACCGTCCTGATTCTGTTCATGGACCTATGGAGAATGAGTATCTCTGTGGATACTCTCTGAACGACTTTCCTCTGTGTAACTGTGTGGCTTAGCAACAACTGAAAGATTCCCTCTGTATTTAAGGAGGCCTTGTCTGTCTCTCTCTCTGCTTGTTCTGTGCTTGAGATCGCTCTGATCAGGTCATGTTCAATTGGTTTCAGCAGATAAGAGTGTCCCAAATTGGGGTTCGAGACATGCTCTGTAATTCCCTTTAACGAGCTAAGGAATGAACTGGAATAGCTCTGAGGAGAATAGTCTCCTAAACTCAGCCTAGTTAACATAAAATAAAAAAGCAAAAAAGATACAGATGAAGAAAGTCAGATCCAGTTATTATGAAGTCAGTAAAGTAATGAGAGAAAAGGATCAGTATACTGTCGGCTTTTGTCAATACTTTACGGATAGCATTTTAGGGAAAATTAATTGCATTTTTGTATTTCATAAAAACTCTACCATTTAAAAAATTTGGGTCGGTAAGTTTTGTTGAATGCTTTTTCTTTGTTATTATTATTATTATTATTATTATTATTATTATAATTGCAAGAAGTTTCATATGCTTATCAATGCTGCATTTATTTGATCACAAATACAGTAATCATGTGAATTAATATTACAATAACTAATTAGTATTATAATAACTGTTTTCTGTTATGGCAAAGATTATTTTTCAGCCATTTTTTCTGAGATAAACATCCCAGTAATCTTCCATGTCTCCTCTAGAGATTCAGATTTGAACAATATCTCAGATTGTGTTCAGATTTGACAAGAATCTTGAAATTTCAGTATGAATTCAAATATTTCTCATTATTTTTTCCAGACTAAATCAGAGGCATACTATTCATATTCATTTTATTGTTCTCTATTTTTATATCAACAGTTTGCTTATTCGTGTCTATTTAATTTCTCCACATCAAGAAACATCTCTGACAAATTGAAACATAACTGAGAACTGTTTAGGTTTACCCAGCTAAGAAAGAGCATAATCTCTCCTCTCTGCTGTCTATGATGTAACGCGTATATGATATAAGAGTGTGCGTGCACCAACCACCTGTCAGAACGCATAGGTCACACTGACATTAGTACTTCACTGCGCCTGCACTTCGCATTTGAAGAGTGACATATATAAACATAAAGGAAACGTCTCCCATTTGTGTTTAGATTTATAAAAATAATACTGGCAGTTCATATACTTTCAGTGAACTGTTAGTAACCCTCTAACTGTCTATCCCTGAGTGTATAGTTCACATGTAGTTCCACTGTGTCATTCACCATGGAGACCGCAGAGCTCCTCAGGGCTCTGCAGAGCTCTGGAGGCTAGGGCAGGTGTCTCTCACTGGCCTCCTGTGATGGGAATGATACAAGCTCTCTCCTAATGGTTGCAGTACCCCTCCTGGGACCCTGCTTCACAGCAGCAGTCTCCCCCTGAACCGCAGAGAGTGGTGGAGATGGAGGAAAAAATTTGAAGTGGTGTGAAAACAAATGGGAAGAAACAGAGTATGGAAAAAATACAAGGATCTGATCCATGCTGACTCGACAAATTATACCATAAAGAATGAATGTCCAATTGTTTTACATAGAATTCACATGATCTCATTCTTGTAAATAATTTCTTTCAAGCTACTGCTTTAAAGAGACACAAATTGGAAATTAGTGTAATTTAGAATTTTTTGTGTGTGTTTTGTGTTGATAATTTTCATATAAAAAGTCATAACTTTTTGTTATTTTTACTACTTGTAATTTTTTTAATATTTTTATTTTACTGTAAATTTTGTTATTAAATTTTTTTTTTTTTTGTCCTATGTCCTCTGTGCTCTTAAAGAGGTCATTGAACTATAAAAACATCCTGTAGGTTTCAGAACTCAAAACTTTCTCATTAGTCTAAAAATCAGCTTATATTGAAGCCAATCTGCCAAAAGGACAGCTTGTGGAATGTGCCACTTTATGATGTAATAGTGTGGCTAAACCCCGCCTCCGCAGAAGAAGATCAACACCTGCTTCTACATCACTGGCTGTTTAGCCCCGCCCACCGATACATGCATGTAGTGTAAATAACGAGAGAGGCAAACGCAGGTCTAGACAGAAATCAAACGATAAAGCCATTTTATTTTTAAACTGGATAATACTGGGTTTCTTTTCAGATCACTTGCATTTATGTAAACTTATGAAACTTGCCTTAATATCAGAATATTTAATATAAAAAATATGACTTGTGTCCATGTCATTTGTCCCATAGTAAAAAAAAAAATCACGATGTTTGCCTTTTTTTTTTCCGCAGAACAACTACACTTGCATGTAAATATACACAGAGAATTTACACAGTGTACTCACTATTACAATAATCACAGCAACAACTGAAATAAATCAAATAAATTATCCAGGGAATGACATAAACCGAAATAACAAGTGAAATGGTTTTAAGGATATATTTCGTGTGGATACGTGTTATCATACAAATCTGAAAGCAAGTCTATAACACTGCTACAGTTGCTGCAAACTAGCCTCCAAACCATCTAAAGCAGATGTAGAATATCGTTCGCAAAAGAACCAGACTATAAGTACATTAATTTTATTAGTGTTAACTCATAATATACGCCTTTATATTTCAAGTGTTTCCTGCATTTTCCTGAGAAGTCTCTGGTGTAAAGGAATAACGGAAGTACAGATTCACTGCTTTGCGGAAAAGCGAAGTTAGCTGACGTCATTGTGAAAAGGATCTATTTGAAAACGTCTATTTGACAGAACGTTTTCATCCCTTTAAGATAAAATTGCTTCAATCCATTCAAGTGAATCAATTAGACTGATTTAGATCGATTCACAAATTGTATTGACTGTTTCATTGAAAGAATGGCTACAATAATCCTAGTGTACTCACTATTACAATAATCACAGCAACAACTGAAATAAATCAAATAAATTATCCAGGGAATGACATAAACCGAAATAACAAGTGAAATGGTTTTAAGGATATATTTCGTGTGGATACGTGTTATCATACAAATCTGAAAGCAAGTCTATAACACTGCTACAGTTGCTGCAAACTAGCCTCCAAACCATCTAAAGCAGATGTAGAATATCGTTCGCAAAAGAACCAGACTATAAGTACATTAATTTTATTAGTGTTAACTCATAATATACGCCTTTATATTTCAAGTGTTTCCTGCATTTTCCTGAGAAGTCTCTGGTGTAAAGGAATAACGGAAGTACAGATTCACTGCTTTGCGGAAAAGCGAAGTTAGCTGACGTCATTGTGAAAAGGATCTATTTGAAAACGTCTATTTGACAGAACGTTTTCATCCCTTTAAGATAAAATTGCTTCAATCCATTCAAGTGAATCAATTAGACTGATTTAGATCGATTCACAAATTGTATTGACTGTTTCATTGAAAGAATGGCTACAATAATCCTTGGATTAGAAATCCAATAGCACATCAATCTCATTCATTACCTCAAAGTCTAGAAATCGAACTATTGAGTGGTTAGGAATCAGGGCAGCCCACGAACTGGAAAATTACTGAGATCACTTTTCTGATCAGTCAGCAATGCACACCAGAGCAAACCACTTAAAAGACAAGTAATTGGAGAAGCATGTACAATATAACAACACAATAAGTCCTCTCATTACAGCAGCCTTTTGTTAATGGGTCCAGATGCATTATTATTTCCCTATTGAGTCTCAAATCACCCAATACACTAAATCCTGTTTAATCAGTGCAAGTTTTCCTATTGATGCCTGATCATCCATCTACTTAAAGCACTTAATGGTCTGTAACGATGAGTGCATGCAGCCCTGTGCTTTTTTAGCATCCATGCACCTGGCAGCACTGGCAGATATTAGCAAATCCCCTGGAGGGATCTGGCTTGTGTTTTTCCATGTCACTCGTATGTCTCCCACGTCCCGTCAGGGGAGCGGCCGGTCACGTCATCGCCAATGAAGGGCTAATGCGAGACCGAGAGCAGGCCCCTAGGGCCAAATAGTTGGGTCTTAGACACACCACCCGAATCAGGTGAACGCAATGTGATTGAAAAGATTGATTCCTGCGGCAAAGCTCAATCCTGCACCCGTTAATGCGGCTCGTAATGGAGGTGCTCCGTTCAGTGGCCTCCGGACCAGCAGATACAAAAGTGCTCCATTACGGTCGCCTGCTCTTGAGCCAGTGTTTAATGCTAGCAGGAGAATGGCTAGTCTGGAGAAAGATGATAACCCTCTTAAGCCAATTATGACAAAGCAACGTTGGTCTGAGTCATCACTGAACCCATGTTGGAGTTCACTAACAAAAAAACAAAAAAAAGGTAACATGGTATGACCGTATTGGTTTGAACATGGTACCATGGTGTTCTTTAAAGTGCCTTGGAATCATTCAATACTGCGTTATATGGGTGTTTCTTCAACTATGGGTGCTTTGGCACTGTAGAATTCTTTTATAAAATAAACTCTTAAAAAACACTTTTCACACTCACATTAGTTTGGGGTCCAACGGTATATACATGCATCATGGCAGATGACAAGTTTCATCACATGAAACATTTACACCACATCTCAATTTTTGTATTGTCTGTAGTAGAATTTGGCAGATGCGGAAATTATGTACATTGGAACATTATTGAAGTAAAATATCTTACTCTTTAGTCTTACTAAGGATAATTTCCCTTAAATAATAAATTAAATCATTTCAATTAAATTATATTTTCAATACAATTGGACAAAATTAGAGCTTGATTGAAAGCAGTGTTGTTATTGTTAACTAAAACTAAAACTATCCAAAATCATTTCCCATAATTGAAAAGCTGGAATAAAAATATAGCTGGAATATATAATATAATAAAGCTGGAATAAAAATATTAGATGAAAAAATTCAACTTAAAACTTAACTGAAATAAGTTTAAATACTACAATGACTAAAACTGAAATAAAATAAATTAAGGCTAATAGAAATAACAAAAAAAAAAATACAAAATGAGAAAAACACATAACAAAACTTAAAAGCTAAATCCAAATATTAATAAAAGCTATAATAGTATAGAAATAATACTAAAATAATTCACTGTCTTGAGCTGAGGCCTTCTGTCTCTATTTTTAAAACTTTTTGACTGCTGCACCAGTTATAATCTTTTAAATAATTAAATAAATATTTAAATTATTTATTTCACTGTTTGTATGGATCAGTATTAAATCAGTATGTAGGATTTTCATAGTTTGTAAAACAATCAAATGCACACACAAAATGATTTTGATACTGTAAATAGCAAAAATAAATGATGAAGGTATGGTAATAAGTTTTAAAAGAAGCTCATAAACGCATACAAATGCCTGTTGTTGAAGAAACACCCATATATCTGATACCATTGGATTTCCTAAGGTCTCGTTTTCAGACTGCTTTGGTATGAAAAAAAAAATGGGGTGAGTGTTAAAAATCAAGCAAGCTGAGCTCCACATGGCACTTTATCTTTGCGCTTTACAAAGACGTATTTTCCTTTGATCTGATATTCAAGCGCCGTTCCGTTCGCTCTCTCTTCCCTCTCTGTCCTGTCCCTCCTCACTCTCACATGGTTAGTCTTTCTTTACATATCTCACGCCTTCCTTTCCCTCCCTCATTTTCTCTGGTCTTCATGTTGCCAGGGTTCACAGCTGCAGAGTACGTTCTGATAAAGACAGCCTGCTGAGCTGTAAAGAAGCGCCCATGGTCCCTGCTGCTCACACTCATCTTTGAAGCGAGTGCCACTCTGCCATCCCTTCTGTGCGCAGAAGCCCAAAATACCAGACAAAATGGTGTAAACATTTAAAAACAAAACAGGGGAAAGGTGGGGGCAACCTCGCTGTCATCTCTCTCCCTCTCTCGTGCTTTCCTGCATTTCCCTCCCTCTGTGTTTAACTGTCATTTGCGTTTTATATAATGTCCTCCCACAGTTTATGGAATGCTTTGTGGGAGATGCAACTATTGGGTGATTTCTGCCTTGAGTCATGTGAATCTTGCCATGAGAACATTATGTGTGAAAACAGGGTGCTTCTTTGCTGCCTTTTGACTCAACCTTAACAAACATTTAGATGCGTTCAGCTTGGAAATGGTCGAACCAAATGATGTATATATACAGCAGTAATGACACTTTATTTGAATTGCTTGGACTGGATTATTTACCCATGACCCCATTTGCACCATTAAAGAAAACTGAAAATTCTGTAATTTACTCATATTGTTTCAATCCTGCACGATTTCCTTCTTCTGTTTAACGCTAAAGATTTTTTGAAGAATGTTGGTAACCAAACCATTTTGGTGACCATTGAATTCCAAAATACAGTGTTCCACACATGAACTAAGTCATAAAGGTTGGGAACAACATGAGGGTGAGTAAATGATGATGGAATTTTCATTTTTGAATGAACTAGCCCTGGTGTGCTTGAATTCAAGCTATTTTTGCAGGTGAATATTATGGCTGTGCTAGTCTATGCTGGTCTTTTTTGCAGAGGTGTTTGTATGTGTATTTGAATAACTTGTGTCTCCTGTGTCTATTTTTGGGGGGAAAACTAGGAATGTGCTATTGTGGAGGACAGACACATACATTTTTTGACGTTCAGATTTTCCTGTTTATTTACCAGGATCTACTTGGCACATATTTGCTCAGCGCAATTTGACTGAAGTTTTTTGGGTTAAGGAAAGCTGGTTTCATGCTTTGATGGAGTTGGATGCCTCCAAAAAACGTATTTAGTCCTGATTTAAGTAGAAGAAGATGAAAAAGAAAAGGAGGCAGAGTAATGTGAAGCTGAGAGGGTCTGTTTTTTTGTGAAAGCAGGTCAGGTTTATTCTCTGCAAAATGATATGCAATAACAGTATAAAACTCACCAGAAGAGATCTTCTGTGTTTCCATATACTACAGTTTAAAAGTTATGCTCACCTAGGTTGTATTTATTTGATAAAAAAGCAGTAATATTGTAAAATATATACAGTGGGTACGGAAAGTATTCAGACCCCCTTAAATTTTTCACTCTTTGTTATATTGCAGCCATTTGCTAAAATCATTTAAGTTAATTTTTTTTCCTCATTAATGTACACACAGCACCCCATATTGACAGAAAAACACAGAATTGTTGACATCTTTGCAGATTTATTAAAAAAGAAAAACTGAAAAATGCTCAGTATTTAGTAGAAGCACCCTCTTGATCTAATACAGCCATGAGTCTTTTTGGGAAAGATGCAACAAGTTTTTCACACATGGATTTGGGGATCCTCTGCCATTCCTCCTTGCAAATCCTCTCCAGTTCTGTCAGGTTGGACGGTAAACGTTGGTGGACAGCCATTTTTAGGTCTCTCCAGAGATGCTCAATTGGGTTTAAGTCAGGGATCTGGCTGGGCCATTCAAGAACAGTCACAGAGTTGTTGTGAAGCCACTCCTTCGTTATTTTAGCTGTGTGCTTAGGGTCATTGTCTTGTTGGAAGGTAAACCTTAGTTCCAGTCTGAGGTCCTGAGCACTCTGGAGAAGGTTTTCGCCCAGGATATCCCTGTACTTGGCCGCATTCATCTTTCCCTCGATTGCAACCAGTCGTCCTGTCCCTGCAGCTGAAAAACACCCCCACAGCATGATGCTGCCACCACCATGCTTCACTGTTGGGACTGTATTGGACAGGTGCCTGGTTTTCTCCACACATACCGCTTAGAATTAAGGCCAAAAAGTTCTATCTTGGTCTCATCAGACCAGAGAATCTTATTTCTCACCATCTTGGAGTCCTTCAGGTGTTTTTTTAGCAAACTCCATGCGGGCTTTCATGTGTCTTGAACTGAGGAGAGGCTTCCGTCGGGCCACTCTGCCATAAAGCCCCGACTGGTGGAGGGCTGCAGTGATGGTTGACTTTCTAC
This sequence comes from Sinocyclocheilus rhinocerous, assembly GCF_001515625.1. NCBI lineage: Eukaryota > Metazoa > Chordata > Actinopteri > Cypriniformes > Cyprinidae > Sinocyclocheilus > Sinocyclocheilus rhinocerous. Next base: position 651,539 of record NW_015628913.1, read on the forward strand.
AACTTTCTCCCATCTCCCGACTGCATCTCTGGAGCTCAGCCACAGTGATCTTTGGGTTCTTCTTTACCTCTCTCACCAAGGCTCTTCTCCCCCGATAGCTCAGTTTGGCCGGACGGCCAGCTCTAGGAAGGGTTCTGGTCATCCCAAACGTCTTCCATTTAAGGATTATGGAGGCCACCGTGCTCTTAGGAACCTTAAGTGCAGCAGAAATTTTTCTGTAACCTTGGCCAGATCTGTGCCTTGCCACAATTCTGTCTCTGAGCTCTTCACAGTATAAAACTCACCAGAAGAGATCTTCTGTGTTTCCATATACTACAGTTTAAAAGTTATGCTCACCTAGGTTGTATTTATTTGATAAAAAAGCAGTAATATTGTAAAATATATATTTATTTAAAATAACGCTTTTCTATTTGAATATGTTTTATAATGTAACTGTTTGATGGAAAAGCTGAATTTTCAGCAGCCATTACTCCAATCTTCAGTGTCACATGATCCTTCAGAAATCATTATAAAATGCTTATTTGGTGCTCAAGAAACAGTTCTTATTATTATCAGTGTTGAAAACAGTTGTGCTGCTTAATATCTTTGTAGAAGCCATGATACTCTTATTTTTCCAGAAATCTTTGACGAATAGAAAGTTCAAAAGAACGGCATTTATTTGAAATAGAAATCATGTAACATTATAAGTCTTTACTGTCCCTTCTAATCAATTGAGTGCATTCAATATTTTGGCCCATTTTCCAAAGAACAAGACTCCACATGTGTGTGTGTGTGTGTGTGTATCTCAGCTAAAGTTTAATCTTGTCAGCATTTATTAGTACAATAGCATGGACTAGAAGCTACAAAACGTGATCTCAGATCAGTTTGAAACATGCAGTTCACTCATGCTGAATCTTTATGAACGTGTGCCCGTTCTTTTCTTCTCCAGATGATCGCATATAGGGTTTATAGAAATCCCACAGAGAAGCATCTCTGGTCATTTGACAGCTGACATCCCCATTCCTCTTCAAAAGCCTCACATTGCCATTACCTGTGCATGACAGTCCTTTCTCAAGTTCTAGAGTCTGGGTTATCGCTGCTCTCCCTGCTCTCATCCATGCTAGGCTGCATGGATGCGCAGGGAGTTCTTGCCTAGAACAGAACCATACCGCCAATCCAAACTGTATGCTAATTGTCAATCATCTTTGACGATAGTGGTCCTGACAGAAATAGTATTTTTCCAGTCCTCAGTCCCTGAGGGCGGGTAATGAGAGAGTGCCTCTTTAATCTCCGGTTCAAGACAGGATGAAAGTCTAGTACAGCCAAAACACCATTATCTAGACACATACTCATTCCCAACCTTATGCTGGTAACCAGCTGGGTCTGTTCTTAAAGGGATAGTTCACCCAAAACGGAAAATTATGTTATCATTTACCCATGTTGATCCTTCTTCTCCTTCTTATTATTATTTTTGAGTGAACTATCTCTTTAAGATTGACTGAAAATTTCCATTGTTCCTGAACAGCCAGTTTCTCCCACAGGATGTTGACCACAGCAATGTAACAAATGAAGGACAACAGAAGATTTTCTGGAGGCAGCACTGTTCATTTATTCCGTTGCTATGGTCACAAGTTGCTCCTCCTCCTCCTCACGTGACCGCTACACTAGAGCACACATGTTAGCATGTCTGGAGGGCTTTCATGTATATGACAGTAAATGCTGACCCAGTTCAGCTCATTATCAGGTTATGTAAGTCCAAAGGTGAGAAGATGGCTACCAGTTGCGGCTCGAATCAAGTTCAAGACATTGATGCTTGCATATAGAACAGCCACAGACTCAGCACCCGCCTACTTCCACTCACTACTACGAATCTACATCCCCTCCAGAAGTCTGAGATCCGCTAGGGAGCGACGCCTCGTGGTACCATCACAGAGAGGCTCAAAATCACTTTCCAGAAAATTCTCGTTCACCATTCCTGGCTGGTGGAACGATCTTCCCACCACTATCTGGAATGCTGAATCCCTGACCATTTTCAAGCGACAACTGAAAACTCATCTCTTTCGAAGCTACTTGACTTCATCATCATAACATTTAAAAAAAAAAAATTATCTTTATTTATTCCTTCTCTTTCTAGCTTGTACTTATTTGAACAATGTCTACAAACTTGGTATTACTAGCACTTCCTGTGTCTGTTTGCCTCTTTAAGAAGAATCGCTTTATGTATCCCCCAATTGTAAGTCGCTTTGGATAAAAGCGTCTGCTAAATGACTAAATGTAAATGTAAATGTAATGGAAGGGTAAGCAGCAGGTGGTCTCGAGATGTCTTAATGTTCAGTCGTGTATGACTCATATTGGATGCCAGTGCTTGGTCCGGAGGCTGGAAATCACTTCCTTTTGTTCTCCCAGAAGGCTGAACAGAGGGGATTAACTGGCTCAGGACAGGGGGATGCTGCTTTGAGGTCTAAAGCTGTTACTTCTGTCTTCGGTCGCTGTCATCCCCCTGAGAAATTCTTGGTTCAATCATTGTCATCTCTGCAAGTTAGCCTACAGTAGTGGACACTCTGGGGCATAGCTGAGTGTCCACTGAAAATACTGTGCTTAGAGGAATTACAATATCTGGTTTTGGGTTCACATCAGTTTTGTGCCATAAAAGCTGATGGTTATTTTATTTTATTTTGTTTTTCTGTGTTGTGTCGTATTATGTTATGTCATGTTATGTTATGTTACATTGTTATGTTGTAATGTTATGTCATTTCATTTCATAAGGTGGGAAATCAGCATGTGTGTGTATCTGAAAAACCTTTTCCTCTTCCTATTTTGCACAAACTGTATTATCAGAAAACTAGTTTTTAGCTTTGATAATTCCTATTGCAAGAAATCAAGGGACAAACATTCTTTTCAGATTAAAATATACGTTATTAATACCTTATTTTATTTTTATTTTTTGTACACTTTTGTAGCTAATGTACTAATGATTAACCTGGGAAAACAAAATAAGTAAGTAAATAAAAAAATTACAAAATTGTACACCACATGAATGGGACAAGACAATTTTCAGATACATGGCAAATTACAAAAAAAAAACAAAAAAAAACAATTTAAACAATATAGAGTAAAATTAATATTTCTTATATTTTAAAAATAGGTTAGATTACGGAATAATGGCTTTCTATGGGACTTCTTGAATATTTTTATTTTATTATTATTATTTTTTTAAAAAACCTTTTCCTCTTCCTATTTTGCACAAACTGTATTATCAGAAAACTAGTTTTTAGCTTTGATAATTCCTATTGCAAGAAATCAAGGGACAAACATTCTTTTCAGATTAAAATATACGTTATTAATACCTTATTTTATTTTTATTTTTTGTACCCTTTTTTAGCTAATGCACTAATGATTAAACTGAGGGAACAAAATTAGTAAATAAGTAAATAAAATGAATGAATGAATAAGAAGTGATATGCCCAATGGATGTGATGAGATTTTTCAGCTGGCAAATACATACACACATACATACACAAATAAATAAATGCAAAATTAATATGGAGTAAAACTAATAATTCATATGGTTTAAAAATTGGTCATATTAAAGAATGATGCCTTTCTGTGGAGATTTGATTGTTTTATTTTATATTTTATGTTGTTTTTGTTTTCACTGAGGTCATGGTGGTCACCATATTTTAAAAATGACCCAATACTGAAAATGATGAAAACCATTTGCCACACATAACTAGTGTGACAAAGAGTTGACATAGGCTAATAGAGTTTAGCTCGTTTAAACAAAAGCAAAGCTAGGCCTCCCTAAACACTACCCAGCTAGTCATTACAATCAGCTCTCACTGGGGCTTGGTGATCTTGCTTTATTGTCCCTAATAGTTGCCAGGAGACAATTAATCAACCGCTTAATCTTGCAGTGTTCTAAACCCTATTTATGCTGCAGTGACACGAGGAGCTAAAATCTCACTGATGTTAAAAATAGTTACAGAATGAAGAAGTACAAATGAATTAATAAATACAACAATCACTAACCCCTGGTTCCACAGACAAGGCTTAAGCCTAGTCCCAGACTAAAATGCATGTCTGGACTTTTTTAACTGAAAGAAACTTGCAATGACATACCTTAAAATATATCAGTGCCATTGATTTGTCTCAAGTAACATTGCCCTAAGCCCTGTCTGTGAAACCAGGCCTCAAAGTTTTTCCTCTAACCAGATGAAACCAGTGAAATCTCATTGATCCAATACCTAGTATGTTCCAAATCCAATTGGCTGCATTAGTGTCATGTGGTTCAGCTTTTTTGCTAGAAAAACTCCCCAGTATCTTCCATAACATTCTTGTAAGCCTTGTCAGATTGTGCTTAGTTAAGACGCAGCACAACATTGCATTCAATGTTCGGTCCTGATTTAGAGGAAAACAGTGGGGAAAATGACTGGGGATCCACTATTTGTGAACGGTGACATTGTCTTTGTGCTTGCTCGTAATTGTCTATACAGGCACTGCGAGAAATCCTGAAACTTTCCATTGCCATCTTTGATAAATTGACATGCGCCAGTGGAGAGTTGAAAATGTGCTTGTTTCACCTGCAAGGGCAGTAGCTAATGATGATGAAGCTGGAATGGAATGAAAGACTCCATCCCTCCATCAGTGCCTGTTTTACCTCACAATGAAACAAATGGCCCAGGACTCCTTCATCATGGCTCTCTGTCATTCCTCATTTCCTGTTTGGCACCTGCTCACTCGTTGTACTGGTCTGAAGATGTGAGTTCATTCATTCTCTGCTCATTGCATTCTTTTCTCCCTCTTTCAGTACTTTGACTCACTAATACGCATATATTTACTGGACTGTATCACTTTGCATCTCCATTTATTCTGATCCCATCTCCGTTTGGCTGTATCAGCCTTGTTTATTTGATGCACGTAATCTGCTGCTCTTTTCCCTCCGCTAGTTTCTCTGCTCTCTTTCTCTCAATGACTCATATCTTTGTAGAGGAGGCAGAGCAATTTGGGAGCGTGCTCCGCCGCACAAGGCTCAAATGAAATGGCTTTTTATCAGCTGTGCACACTTATTCTCGCTCTGTCTGATGAGGCGCCTGTGGTGGACCCTCGACCCGTCCCTCACCTAATGCTCTCACAAAATTATCATAGAGCACAGACAAATGATTTGAACTTTCTTTATCTCCTTGTACACAGTATATGTCTTCCTGATGAGAGCTGAAACATAGAGGTAAATGGTATTGCTCAGAGGTTGCTGTATCATAACTCGGATGTTTACAACGTGACCCAAGCAAGTTCAAGGTGATAAAGCAACAAATGTTAAAAGCTAACTTCAATTAGTTTTTTTCCTATCCAACTTCAAAAGATATATGTTAAGGTACAATCAAATATATTCTGATTGGCTGTAATTGTCACATTACACAACAGTTTTGTGTTCTGTTTAGGACAGTCATATTGCTTATTGCTGGAAATGTACCTGGTTAGAATGTAGTATTAGAGTTCTTAGTTATGTTTCATATACTGTAGGAGAAATATAAATGGATACAATCCGGATGCAATGAGACAATTTTTGAAAGAAAGAATGTATAAAGTTATGAAGGATGCACTGATATTACAGCTCTAGTCCATGCAATAAACCAATAATTATTTTCATGTTATGACTGAAAACTAAAACATGGCTGATACAACAACAAAATCAATAACAATAATAATAATCGCTTTAATTTAGTTAAACATTTAAAAAAAAATAAAGTTTAGAGTACAGTACGTTTTTTTGTAGGATGTTAACTGTAATCACAATTTGCATAATATTAGAAATACAGCAATATTACAATTTTGGTCAATATTAACATTCTATAATATTTTGTCTTAAATAAAACAATAAAGATTAAGTGTGACATGACAGAAAATGAATTTGTAAATGTAAAAATAGGGGAAATGAGCAGGCACTCCTACAAATCTATCAGATATGTATCCCGTATTAATTGATACCTTTATATAAAAAAAATCTTCAATATTGACATATCGTAACCAGTGGCACAAAACCGGGGTATGCAGTATATGCAGTGCATAGGGGCGCAACACATAGGGGGGCCACACCAAAATCATTCTGTGAAAATCTTCTTTAATAAAACGTTATAAATAATCAAAAGCTTAGTTATTAAAAATAATTAATGCAACATTTTTATTTAACGGTTTTTAGCATTTTAATGAGTTCAAAAATGTATTTATTAAAAAATTATTAAGACGCGGAACGGCCGTATCTCTTTGTGACCACAACAAACGGGAGACTTTTCAGACGCGCACCTCAGCTTGCCCTCTGCACCAGGCGCGAGTCAAACAAGCGCGGAAAAGGTACAGGTGCCAAATGAGCTTCAGTAGAACAACAGGGAAATGCGGTCTGATGAGATATTGTTATATGTCAGTAAAACAAACTTTCCTGTCCTGTCAGCCGTTTTACTGTGCTCACGGCGCACGCTCTTCAACTGTACGCGAAAATGAGGCGCACGTTCACTTCATAGATAAACCGCGAGCATACATCGTCAGTTAAGTCACGAAATTACCAAAATGGCGATTAAAGCTGCAAAACTGTGCATGCATGTATGTGCATTACATTTAAGAACGTCTCTCAAATGCCTACTGAAATATTCTGCAATTCGAGAAAACAATAGGGCGCAAGATGATAGGCTGTCATTTTTTTTAATTTATAATTTAATGCACAAGTAGGCCAAATGTGAGCACAGTGCAGTTAAATGTACTAGAAAATATGCGCAAATGTTTCGTTAATTTTTAAAGTACGAAAATGAAAAGAAAATGAAACCATATTTAAATGCATGAAAAAAACTTATTTTACATTCTTACATTATATTCCTTTGTGCAGAGCTCGATTTAGGTCTAGCCACCTTTCACTGAAAATTGCCGTTTTGAATTCAAAATAGGCCATCTGTGTGATTCAAGTAGATTCAATGAGTTGAAAACTCTTGCTACTTCATACTTCAATACAAAACAATGCTGAACTTTTGAAAGAGATTTTTAAATGTTATAATAGTGATTTTATAATGTCTAAATATAAATCCATTAGCAAAACATGTGAAAAGAACTATTTTGCAGAGTGGAAATGGTAAAGGAGACAATAAATGATCCTCTGCTGTCATTTAGTGGTCATAGTGGGAATCATGACATTAATTTTTCCATGAATTATCTCTTTAAGTAAACATAAAAAAAAATGCAGATGTTCTTTAAAATAAATTGTATTATATAAAAAGGTGCAAAAATATTAATAATTTTGAGGCAAATGATATATATATATTATGATATATATTGTGACGTTTTGCACGTTTTGGAGAAAGACAGGAGACGAGAATCCGGTTTGCAAGCACCCAACAGGCTGTGGTTTATTTCCTGAACGTTACAATCTAAAACGCGGGTATCAGGAGGTGTCTTAACTTTCCAAAAAAACAACAAAATGCAAAAAGGAGCTTGACTAACTTTGTTTCTGCCCCGCTCACAGCCAACTCACTTTTCTTTCTCCACTACCCGCGCTTGCCCCTTCAGCTCCTCCGAGAGTATCCAGAGCACTCCCAGGAGCCCGGGTCAAAGGGTCACCCTCTTCACATCCCGCTGAGGTTCCCCACCCCTTGTCCGGCGCTGCGTGTTCAGCTCCTCCGTCCACAGGGTGGGTCGCCCCAGCAGTCTGCCGTTGACCTCTGCTCTTGAAAGGTTGCCGTTCTCCCATATATGGAGCCATTGGATTTGGAAGGCCCACATAGCGTGACTGAGGACCCGGCCATATATAATTAAAGTGAATGGGCACCGAACACTTTCCAGCTAGCGTTAGGGTCGCTGCCCTCAAGTCCAAAACCGCAGCTGCCTGGAGTAGGAAGTCGATACCCAAGAGACAACATTCCGGAATCTCAGCGGCCCAGACCCACATCACTGTGCTGTGTCCCTCCACCAAGATTTCTGCCTCACAACGGCCCATCAACGTTGCTTTCTCACCCATGACAGTCACCAGGGGAAATCGAGCGGTCTGAAGGACCCTTTTTGTCAAAAATTTAGGATGAATAATGGTGACTGTAGAACCAGTATCCAACAAGGCACGCACCGGTTGTCCATCCACTTTGGCCTCTATTCGGCAGCACGCTACTGGACTAACCAAGCGTGTCAACAGGCAGGACGCACGCGGGATCGCGGCCTCCCGCGATCGGAGTGCTCGCGATGCAAATATGTTCACCAAAAGCACGAGACATACTAAAACAGGGTGCGGGGGACTTTTGTCCAGTTTTAAGACAACATTCTTGATCATATTCGTTCAGCAACAGCAGCAGAAAAGGATAAGTGGGCGCTAGCGCGCTGATCAGCGCATCTCTCTCCTTTATGGCCCGCTCTCCCTCGGGATGACGCTCCCGCCCATACCGGGGCTCTCCCTGGCTTTGCTCTAACTTCTCAGTGGATAACTGGAGCGATCTTACCGGTTTATTCTCCATTGTCTTCTGGGAATCATGAACCGCAAGCTGCGGTAATGATCCCACTTCTGAAACCCATGTACAGCGCCGCTGTTTACCAGCGTTTCCATCCGCGATCTGCGGTCCAGACCGGGTGTTATTATCTCCGCTGACTTCCGGTTCCTTGTCAACAGGCAGGACGCATGCGGGATCGAGTGCTCGCGATGCAAATATGTTCACCAAAAGCACGAGACATACTAAAGCAGGGTGCGGGGGACTTTTGTCTAGTTTTAAGACAACATTCTTGATCATATTCGTTCAGCAACAGCGGCAGAAAAGGATTAGTGGGCACTAGCGCGCTGATCAGCGCATCTCTCTCCATTACGGCCCGCTCTCCCTCGGGATGACGCTCCCGTCCATACCGGGGCTCTCCCTGGCTTTGCTCTAACTTCTCAGTGGATAACTGGAGCGATCTTACCGGTTTATTCTCCATTGTCTTCTGGGAATCATGAACAGAAAGCTGTGGTAATGATCCCACTTCTGACACCAGTGTGACGTTTTGCACTTTCCCAGGAGAAAGACAGGAGACGAGAATCCGGTTTGCAAGCACCCAACAGGCTGTGGTTTATTTCCTGAACGTTACAGTCTAAAACGCGGGTATCAGGAGGTGTCTTAACTTCCCAAAAAAACAACAAAATGCAAAAAGGAGCTTGACTAACTTTGTTTCCGCCCCGCTCACGGCCAACTCACTTTTCTTTCTCCACTACCCGCACCCGCGCTTGCCCCTCCCTCCTCACTTTTTCCCTCCCGGACACCTCCCCGCAAAAGCACGTGAATCAAGTAAACACATTTATAACAGAGAATAAACAGTGTCATCGCCACAATATATATTCAAATTACCTAACTAAAAAGTGAGCAATAGTGCATGTGTTTGAAAATAAAAATGAATAAAAAAAGTGTTCTACTGTCTGGGGTCTGTCATCAGGAGTTAAAGAGGATGTTATGTGACACACTTTTCTTTTTTTTCTTGTTTTTACTTTTCACTTTTTTCCCTATGGTATTAAAAAAGGGGGTTCAAACCTTTGTCACCCTTTTCACTCCTGATGAGTTTGTATCCTTCCATGCACACGCTAGTAATGGGCCTTTGGTCATTGACTTGCAGAAAGTTTTCTGCACGAGTTAGTGTTAGAGGCTACTAGAATACAGGGGGGCGCTGACACTGATCTTGCATACCTCTCGGCAAATGTGCAGTTGCGCCCCTGATCGTAACTGATATGATACGGATATATTGATCTCTAAAAATTGATTTGGATAGCTTAAATGATTTGATATGGGAAGAATATGATGAAAAACCTTTGTGTTCTTTAAGTATCTCAACAAATCTAAGCACAATGTGAATTAAGCATTGTTAAGATCTCTTCTGAAAGTCTGAAGAAATCAAATTTGAAAATACTGGGGTTGTTCTCAGGAGAATTACATAAATTACATAAAAGTCTCCATTTAATCTTATTGCTTTCTAGGAGGAACAACTGAGGTGAAAATAATCTCTTTGTGTTACCTTTACATTGTTCATTCTGTTGTATTGCTTAACATCCTGTCCTGTTTTCTTGCCACTGTCTGCTCCGAATGTCCTTGTGTCCTCTGTTCCCTGTTCTCCTAAGTCACTGAACTCATTGCACTATTGATTTTCTGTACCTCAGCAGTTAGTACTACCACTGTACACTCTCCTCCTCATAAATATTCATCCTCATGCTTTCATCATGGTCCAGACAGGCCTCCACATCCTCTTAGCCAATTAGCCGACAACTATTTGCCGAAATGAGAGAGTCTCCAAGAAACATGTAGATTGAGAGGAATTTACAGTATGGAGAATGACAAATCATGAGTTTTTACTCATTTTACAACTACAGCACAGGTCAAAGCTACTAATTGAATGGCGGAGCTGTGTGGTTGTTCATTACTCTTCCTGTTGGGTTTCATTCAATCAGGATGGTGCAACGTTCCATGGATTATTTGTTGATTGGCACTTTTCTTTTGGGAATTCCGAGAGTGACAGGCCACTGATTCCCTGGAGATTTCTATATTTGTTATTTTCATCAGAATTGAGAACATCTGAGGATTAGCCTAGCTTCATGCTTAGCTAATAGGGCAGAATGTCTGACACACTCAAATCCCAGTGACGAAGAGGTTCTCTGTTGACCAAACACACCAGATGGTCACATGACACATTGAAATAAATAAACAAATCAAAGCAATGACATTAACAATCTCATAAAATACGGCAGAGACATCTCTGTATTTACGTTTTTCACTACATGGACCCACTACAAAGTAATAATGTGTCACCCCAATACCCAAAATTCCCCTGTGGTGCTTTGTTACTTGAAAGTTCAGCACACAACCTTGCCACTCCTTTCCAATCAATTAAATTACACACACAACATGTTTATGTTTAACTCGATAAAACACAGAAGCTTACCTTCCCTCAACCCAATTACCAGACCAATATTATACCTCACGCCGCGTCTGGGGATTTGGAGAATGATATTAGTCTGCCAGCTCTCTCCACAAGGTTTTAAATTACATTCCACCTGTCACCTGTTCCTGGCAGCTGAAGTGAGGGCAAACAAAGTGGCATGAACCAGCAGGCAGCCAGGAACAGGCCTACAATAGAGGAAAAGGGCACCACTCTTGGGTTTCCATACACTGGCTCTTTGTGAGCTGTTTTGTTGAGTTTGGACAGGCACAAATGTTTATCATTTATTTCTTTTCAGAAATCTGTACTTCACTTTACTTTCAGACACCTGTTTTATTTGCTTGTGTGATTTTATTTTACTTTACTTTATTTTCCTGATTTTGTTCCTTTCTCTACCAGCCATTTGAGCAGATGTCTGTAAATGCAGACAGCACATATCTTCTTAGCTGATTTCCTTGATGTCTCTTTCTCTCTGTGTCTTGCTTTCACTCACTTCTCTCATCTTTCTTTATAATCACTGGCTTTGTGTAACTGAATTGCCCAACTACATCGATTGGCACTCTTTGACTCTCAACCCCTCATACTTGCATACGCACATCATCTCATTCTGAACCACCTTTCTTAACAAACCTATGTCTAAAAATAGAAATGAATGGAAAAAGATGTTTTACAATCTGATGTTAATGTCACTTGTCTAAAAGGCAGGATATCAAGGTATGCCCAAAACCAAAATTTAGAATTGTATTTTATTTTTTTGCTTCTGCTGCTTTTACTATGCCGCCTTCACCACCCACATGGTGCTGCTGATAACATTGTAGTTAGGGAGTAATCTCTTTTAAATACAACTAAAGTTTTATGAACAGCATCTGTGCCGTGCTGTCATAATTTTCCCATAGTTTGTAAAAGCAAACAAGAAAAGCATGTTTGTATGCACTTACAATAGAAGTCTATGGGGCAGTACTATAGTTCCAAAAAATTAAATTAAATTAAATACAGCCCATCGCAATGAAAATATTAAATTGCATGCTTGCATGATACTAGTGTGATAAAATCACTTAGTAATGTGTCTGTACAAAGTTAAATAATATTGTGCAATTGTAAACCTGGTAATTTAGGCATGATATGCACAAGGCAAAACGTCTCTGTCATGAATCCTGACCGTGATCTTCCGTCTGCTCGCCACCAGAGGTCGCCTTCCGATTATATAGACACTCACACCACACAGACTGTCACACATCACCCTTCTATTTTTTTATAAATATGACTTAACCTGATGGAGGATGCATTCAGTCATTCAGGCAGCCTCTCTCTCTCTCTCTGCATGCGCGCTGTTAGGCATGTTTTGTGCCGTTGATCGTCCTCCTCGTCGTCTTCCTCAATAAATAAAACATTTCTTCATGCTAGGGTGTCGGCAGTGAATCCAGTGGAGAGAAATCCCTCCACAACTAACTGCAAACTGGCATTCAGATCTGCCTACATTTTGTTAGCAATGCTCCAACTTCCAATGATCCAATCAATTCCCGAAGAACGAAATCAAGTCCCGCCCTCTCATTTCAGATGCCGTTTCACTCGGATAGACGTCACAGTAGAGAAAAAAAGACAATCGCTACTTCTGTTTCATGTCGACTTTAAATACGAGGCCCTAACCACTGTTTAGGGCAGAGTATTGTTTAGCGTTTATTGCTCACCCAGTGATAGCTACATTACGGAGCCAGTTTTTTGCCATAGTTTCTAGTTCATAGTTCCTAGTCTAGTCCAGTCTTGTCTTGTGATCGCCTGTTACCTGATTATTGCCTGTCTTGGATTTATCCTTTGTCTTGCCGTTTCTGACTATGTTTGCACCTCGTTTGGATTATTGTCTGTCTGTGGATTACCCGTTTGCCTCGCCATTTGGATTATGTTTGCCATCGATCGACCCACGCGATTTAACGGATTACTCTTTAGTCTTGCCCTCTATACACCTGTTTGCCATTGTCTGACCCTCGCCTGTTTTGACCACGTCTTTAAAATAAAGCTTTGCAAATGGATACGCACGTCTCACGTCTTGTTCGCCCCGTAATGCCGAGTTCACACTGCACGATTTTCAAACTCGTCGGATTGCTGTCGTTTTCACACTGCGTGACTATCTGGGGTAGCATTCAGTTGCTGCTGTGTTCACATTGCACGATGGATTGGCGACAGGGGGTTTCACACTGCATGACTTCACAATAGGAAGAATCGCCGACAGCTCTGTCTGGTCCGCAAACTACGTTTCACAACAAAACACACGCGAGAAGTGATAAGGAAATAATGCGAGAACCCACGTGCGTCAGACCGGAGTTCTCGAGCAATACTGTAATTATTAAAAAAATATATATATAGCCCGCAAATTGTCAGTGAGCTGATTTCCAGCTACAAGGAGAAAAAGAAAAACAGATTATGCAGGAGGGAGATGCAGGGAACAGGGATTGGGTGTTCTGCAAAGAGAGTTGGAGGTAAATAATTTAGCAGTAACTGTTATGCTGATGTTGTGGCTGGGCAAGCAAATGTTTGTGCTCGAGCACCGATTTGCCTCCGATTTCGGGCATTTGTCGGCGATTTCGCAAAACCTGTCGGCGAGTGAAAAATCGGGCTAAAATCGTGCAGTGTGAACTCGGCATAACAGTCACACAAGAACACAGGAGCTATTCATGAAGCATTTTGTAATGGAGCAAATCCCATCAGAATTACCTTTGTAATGCAAAACTAGAGCTTCCTCCACTCAGAAAAGTATATTTTTAAGTTTACACAACTTCATTGTTTTACAACTAGATTTATATTTTGCTTTTAAACCTGGTAGACTTTCAGTGTCTTCAAGTTCAAGTTTATTTTTTGCTCATTTTCACTTTAACTGACAAGTCAAAATCATTTTCTGTGGTAAAAAACACAACATGCTACAGATGCCTCCCAAAGAGGATTCATTTGTATTTAAAAGAATAAAAGAATAAAAAAATGTAGTTAACATGTCATTACACACCCAAAATGTCTTCTGAAAATGTAGCTTTGCCATCACAAGAATAAATAAAAACATAATGTGTTCATATATATTCATAAATAAAAAACAGTTATTTTAAGTTAAGTTTGATCATATACAGCCTTGGTATGCTCATGGATGCAGTGGTGCTTGTCCATGATGAGCAGATTTAACGGAGAGGACATGAGATCTGCCACTCGTCAAAGCATATAATTGGCCCGTGATTGTCCCTGTATCCATGTTATGGCAGCTTGCGGTGCGGCCTCTCCACTGAATCATTTTAACTAAGAATCTTTACAAAATCAAATGCCTGGGAAGTAAAGGGCTCGGGTGATGGGTCTTTCTCTTTCTCACACATTTCATGAATGATAAGTGCAGGTGATGAAGAGCTCGACCAATGTGCCCCTCTCATTGTGTCATGAGAGCTGATTTCCTCTGACGAATACATGAATGGTCCCACCGCGTGTCTGTGTCTCTTCATGCCATTCTGCATTTGTTATTCGTCCCCCCAAGGTAAAAGTCAGTGTCTTATCCCACAATGACAAGCGTTACCTGGTGATTAATTCAACTGGCTGACACATAAAGGTTAGATATTTAGTCACTGTCCGTCTCGTGTGAATCTGACGGTGACGGGATATTTTAATGTTGATTACATTTGCATGTTCAGACATACCTTTCAGTATTCAAAACCCTGACAATAATATAAAGGAACTGACTTTGTGTAGATCTACTTCATCATATTAGACACCATAATATAATAAAAAAATATATTTTCCTTGTTTTTTTTTTTTAATAGTTCTACTAAAAGTACTTTACATTTATTATGAAACTTTCAGAACTGAATCTTCTTTCCCAATCCAAAAAGCCATTAAAATAGGTCAGTATTTATTTCTGATAAGTTATGCAGATGAATTATGCAGGTTAATATCAACTATATAGGACCTGACAGCACCCGCAGCCCATATGTGAGTGCAGCAAAGCACTGTTTCATATGTGACAAGGGCATTTGCATAAAAATTTTGCAGGCATAGCAGAAGAAACCGACCATTTAATTTTACGGGTTAGTCATAATTTCAGTTTTGCATGACCATTTTTATGTTTAGCACAAAAAACCTTAACTAACATTGTTAAACAGATATTTTATTGTTTGAGAAGACCTTGAGTTGTTTCTTTCTCTATTAAATTGCAAGAGTTTCATTTTTTTATTTTCATTTTTTTATTTAAAATTTCAAGTTACTGTAAAAAAAAAAAAAGGTAATATTTGAATGTACTGTACTGAATATTCTTTGTCTGTTTACAAGATTGTATGCTCAGTACATTCAGATATTGAAAGTACTAACGAAATGTGTTGCCTGATATTTTGGGGTCTCTACACAGTCAATAACGAACAGAAAACTTGACTTTGACTTAAATGCCAGGGACATTTGTGCAAGGATGGCTAGGACTTTTTTTAAATGTTCATCTGAGTAAAAAAAAACCAAAGCAGCTTGAGAGAGTGTCTTATGCTATTATATAAAAATACTGAATATATATGTATTTTTTTTTATTTGTCTTTAAATGGATAGCTTACCCAAAAATGAAAATAGTAAAAAAAACAAAAAAAAAAACATTTATTTACTCTCATGCTGTTACCAAACCTGTATGAGTTTTGTTTCTTTCTGTGTGAAACACATTTTGAAAAAAATCTTCTTAATATCTTCTTTTGTGTTCTGCAGTTTTTTTTTTAGTGAACTATCCCTTTAGGCACATATCTAAACACAATATCACGGTTGTCTAGAGTGCAAACTAGTTTTTGAGTACTTTCAAAGTTATTTTACTTAATATGAAATCACTTTACTGTGATTTCACTGGTAGGCGGCTCACTCAAGGGATCCTTCTCTGATTGGCTCTTTATGGCAGTTACATTTCTCATGCAATTTCAAGGGTTGTTCATTTTGGTGTGATTTTCACTAAAGCTCAATAACGTTCACCCTTGTTAATTAATTTATGTCATATAAAAACAATATGCCTCTGAAATCCTTTGCTTTGATCTCAATCACATCAGGGATTAAGTACACCCTATTTTTATGCCTGAATGAAACAAATCCAAATCACTGAGTCAGTGTTAATCAACCCATTTTGATTAACAGCCTTTTGAGAGTGCCTCTTAATACATGGATAGAATAAATGCTATATTGTCAGGTGTCTTGGGGTGGTGAAATGCAGAGATAATCTGAATTTAATCTTGCTATTAGATATTATATCTAATATATATCAAAGAATAGATATTATAACTAATATATATTAATGTTTTATAGATGCTGGAGGATAGCTAGAATTTCACACTGTCATTATGACACTGACCGCTCTGATCAAAGTGGCTATGAGAGAGAGAGAGAGAGAGAGAGAGAGAGAGAGAGAGAGAGAGAGAGAGACACTTTGGTTACCCAAGTATGTGAGCGCAGTCTTATCTGACAGGAATAACATACAGACTCAAGACAGCACTGTTACCGTGGCTACCTCCTTCTGTACCATGACAAGTTAATGATCAACACAGTTTTAGTGCTTGTGGTCGTACTAATGACCAATTAATGCAGTATTAGAGGGTTTAGAGGGTGTGTTTACTGGGTGTCTGTGTCTGTGTGTAATTAGATGTGAAGGAAGGCTATTAAAATCAAACATACACACCTTTCAGTGTGGTGCAGTCAGTTCAACAGGTACAAGTTCTACTTCTAATTTCTGTTCCTTCGTAAGATTATTGCACTGACATATTGGGTAATAGGGGAACCGCGATCCAGTAAAATCAGATAGAATCCAGTTGCTGAGGGCTAGTCAGAATAGCTATTCCAAAAATAAGGGTCTTTAGTCAGTGGAATCCTGCTCAAAAGACCAGCATGCATTCAGTGGTGGTCCAGGGTTTGCACTGATTAGTCCAGGTTTCATGCTGCGTGACCAGGATATCCACACAGTTTACCTGCATTGTTCTGTCAATATATGCATTCAAAATATCTTTCAAATAACATTTCTGTAATCAGTCTTACAATTATTTATTATGCATGTTCACACAGACACCATTTTCCATTTAAGTAAGGCCTTTATTCTGAAAAAGTGTTTTCCATACACCAAGGAGTGCAACTACTGGAATACACTGCATTTTTAGTAATTTAATCAAATCTTTCATTTATATTCATGTCCTTAGACAAGAAGGTGAGAGATTAATTGCAAAGGTCACCTTTGTGAATTTCAGACTGCTTTCGATCATTTGTATATTGATTTATGTTTTTTTTAAGCTCTTCCTCACTACAAAAACATGTCCTTGACATCTTACAGCACTGCTGCCTGTTATATTGTGCTGTGCACTTCAGATATGTGCAGATGTAAATAATTATTACAAATATAATAGTAAGAAATGATAAGTAACTACAATGGATATTCAAAATAAGGTGTTTACATGATGCATACATAATTAGAATATGAGCAATTTCAGATTCATTCTGTATCTGATTATTTTTGTGCATGCAAATCTGGTCACTCATTCCTTAATTATACTGACATACTGGTGCATGAGCAAAAATCATGTTTGTTGATGTGCATACAGTATAAGAACATTTTCATTTCAGTTTCTGCCTTTATTAATTCCGATTTGTTCATCAGATTTAACACAGGATCAAATCCATGGAATTTAACATTAAATCTTTAGGACATTGCAAATAATGATCATTTCAATCAGAATTTGTGGATTTATAGTAAAATATCTGCACATCCCCAAACAAGATGAATTTTTAGTAAAGTATGAAATATGAAAGGTTTTCTTTCCCCATTGGAAAATATATTTATTTTCTTGTTTTAAGCTACTTCTCAAATTACTTTGTAATATTTATGTTTAAAAAACATTGATAGTGGGTTAAGAAAAATAAACTCAATTAAATATATTGTCAAACTTATCTTGTTTTAATGAGAATTAGATATGTTTTATATAAACAAGACAAACATTTTTTCAAAGGCAAAATAGGATTTATTTATTTATTTAAATGATGCAGTACATCCAAAGCACAACATGAAGTACAGCTATACAGCTCTTTAGTTTTTGCATACATTTTACTTCACATTTACAGTACAATTGTCAAATAGTGGCAATAAAGTCAGTTAATATTCCCTGACACTTTTTCCTGCCATGCTTCAGGTTCAGGTTCCTCGATGCCCCTGGGGATTCATCTCTCCGTATAAAGTCTGGTAGTTGTAGGGTGATATCTGGTACGCGAGCCAAGCTTGCATCATTAAGTTGCAGAAGCACATCTCTGGTGTACTGTAACCGACCTTGGTCGACAGCCCCGTTACTGACGCGAGCAAGCAGCAGGTAAAGGATCATCCACAAAGCGGCAGGACAAGAAATATCCATTTTAAATTAGTGAAACTGGGAGCACTTAATCGTGAATACATACATACGAAAAACAATTACTTAAAAACCTTTAACTTAGACTTAAAAACACGTTATAAACACTAACATGTGGACGCCAAACTCTCACTGCCGGTCGCTGCATGCGCCCAAAAGCATCAAGTGATCAAGCTTGAATAGAGTCCTAACTAACATCATATCACAAATAACCTACACCCTATAGCATTCTTGGAAAGAGAACAGCATGAGAGACCATTCATTGGAGACTAACAAGAACTGACTCGTCACAATCACACACTTCATGGATAACACCTCAGAATAAAATGAATGGAAAAAGTTACCCATGAGCTAGTCCGATTTTTCAGTACTGTTGTCATGCATTGTAGCTATTATTACTGGTCCAAAAATGGTGAGCTCTTTCAGAGAGGTGAAGAGATGGTACGGGCTCTGAAGGAGGTACAAACTAAAAATCAATGAGCGGGAAATGGGGTGTGTGAAAGGGAACAAAGACAGGTGTTGAAGCACCATTAAGATGACTGTTAACAGTAGACGCCAGCATAAGAGCAGAGATGACATATGAGTGCTTTAATACCATTTTTAGGGAAGGTTATATAACTAGGTTGCTAAATATCAACCTGGGCTTATTGGAATAACATGTTTCTACCTACATATTTTCAAAACTCCAAAAACATACCTATACTTATACAATTCACTTTCCAGTTGAAATGAAGTGTATTGGCATTAAAACACCAAAAACTGTTATTATTTTTCATGCAGATTCAAGCAGATAATCAATTAATAAAGATTATCAATTCATAATTTTTGTGCGATTTCTTGCACAATACTATGTTATAAACTCAAAACACTTTTCTTCCATATGTTTGACTTTTCTAGCATAGTAAACTTGCTTAGTAGCTCACCTGGTACAGCACTGCACTTGTGATGCAGAGCACTCTAGTATGAGTCCCTGGACACGAGTCATGACACTCGATTAAAGAACGGTAGAAGCAAGCTAAAATGGCATGGTTGCTTCAGTAAATGCGTTTTTATTTCATGTTTGCATTTTTAATGGTTCTATTGGTTAAGTTTAGCATAGGGCCTAGTGTAGGTGGTAATTATTTTAGTATTTTTCTTTTATTTACAACGTTATATGTTTTTGAACAGCCATTAAAGAGATTTTAAATATGGCATATACCCTGAATGAAGTTGCAAAAGAAGAAACCAGCTGGAGATGGAGGCTTTATTGTCTGTCTGTTCTTTTGTTTGCTTCTTTCACGCGAACAAAACCGTAATTGTCGTTAACTAAGACAACACCTTGAATGTTATCACATCAGCGCAATTCTATTAACAATCTCACGGTCTAATAACCTGTAAAGAATATGCACATGATGAAGTATATAATATCACTCTTTGTTAATCCTCCTTCTCTTTCCTATTAGTCGGTTCAGAGTATTGTGCTATTTATCTAGAGCTAACCATAAAAAATGATATAAAAATGTGTGAATCTGATCTAAGATCAGCTTGCAGCATTTCATCCCCTAGCAGTCTGTCTGACACAACATCTCAGCTGTGGTTAAAAATAGGATTCACATGAAGTACGTATTTAGTACTACATTTTTTTGTGTGTGTAATTTCATAACACTAAGGCTTGTTAAGGCTTGCCGCAGGTCAGAAATACTTCAGAAATAAATGGCTCGTAGATAAATATATGGAAGCTCATAAAGGACAGGATTCATATTTAGATATTTTTATGGGTCCTTTTATAGCATCCTTATTTTCATAAGTAAAAAGTCGTTAAAGTATTTTATCTCAGAGACAGCCTGTACCTGTTTCTTTCAGGCCCCACCCTCCTTCCTCTCACCATGGCAACCAAGAAAAACAGAATGGGTACCTGTCGCTTGGCAACATGGCCTGGTATCTCCAAACCACAAGCTGCTGGAACAGAGAGCAGATTAACAGAGAAAGTGTGATAGCTGCCAACAAACAGCGACATTAACACTCAGTGCATGTGGGTGTCTGTGTGTGAACATGTGGGTATGCGAGATACCCAGGCACAAACACACAGCCGCACTTACACACATTGTTAAGTACCAGTAATCGCTTGTGTGTAAAGTGATCGAATGTACACTTTTTTGAAATATATACCTCAGTTGAACCCTTCAGCCTGTCTCTAAGCGCTGCTTTTCAGCCGCTATGATCAGATTTATATTAAATGCATTAGTTTCCATTTCAAGCTACTTTGAGGTGAATGGAGCTTGACATACAGCTAGTGTTTGATTTATGGGCCTTGTGTCTGAATAAACAGTGTCCGGTGTGTATGCAGACGGGACGTTTGATTATACCTGCTGGACCCGTGTAGATGTTTTACAAGAACAACGCACTGAATTATGAATCCCTGATCTGTTGATAAAGGAAAGCTATTTTCCAGCTGTTATCTATTTTAGGAATGTGCGCTCACAGTGGGAATCATTTTTAGTAACTATTTTTTCTAAGTCAAATTATCTAAACTTAAAATAGAATTTTCCTTCCAACCTTCAATGGCAGGGGCCGGATTCACAAAACATTCAAGTTTTCTTAACTGCCATCTTCTTATTATTTTTTAACTTAAGAAGAAGTTAAGAAAAAGTTAAGAATAGTTTATTCCCAAACATGCATCTTAAGAATGCTCTTATCTTTTCTTCTTAAGATTGTTCTTAAGACAAAACTTAAGAAGAATTAAAATTCTTGAAAAGAATCTTCTTAAAAATCATCATAAATAACTCCTTAAAGTTAGGATAGCCCCAGACTGGTCTTAAATCCCAAATAGTAAGAATGAGTCAATGAATTTATTGGGTTATTTCAAATTAATTGTTATATTTAAGCATTACAACAACACTAGCTACAAATAATACATAGTAGAACTATAGTAGGGATGTGCGCTCTAAACTCACACTTCAAGGATTGTCTTTTTACGTTTCCTGCAGATTAATCTAATAATCATAATAAGCAAGCACACATTATTAGTTACTTTCTCAAGCTGCAGCGACCTGTTTCATTCATTTTTGGGCTGTGTTTTTGCGCTCTCTTCTGAGTGAACGCTTCTGGTAACTCATGCACATCGGTTGGTTTATCAGTGCGTCTTCAGCCATATTCAGTCAGATAAAGACTGCCATTTTCTTCTTAAGAAAAAAATTAAGATGTTCTTAAGAACATATTTGAGAACTTAAGAATTATTCAAGAATTGCACTTAAGAGCATTCTTACGAACTTATCTTAAGAAATATCTTCATGAATCCGGTCTCGGGTGAACACAAACCCTCAGAATATCACCATCGACTCTCCCCAACCCTTTTCAAAATTAGTTTCAGAATGACTGATTGTTTTATGCTTTTTCCTAAATATACCAAATGATGTGCTGTCGTCTCCAGTCCTCATATGGTTCATATTTCATGCACTTGATTGATGGCATTTCACATTGTTATTCTTGTAGTGATGACAAATCTTTGCTATTGACTTAAGAAGTTTGATTTACACAAGCCTGAATTTTCATTATTAAATAGGCCTCTTTTATACTAGTTACATACAGCTACTTGTTGGCCATTGGCTGGTTGATTGCAATTTTGGACACAGGATACTTAGTGTTGTCATCCATTTATGATCTATGGGGGATTGTGTTTGTTTATATAGAATTTAACCTTTGGCTAAAAAGTTTAAACTGTTCTTTAAGTCACTGAGATACACAGTGACTATCTGTTGATACAAAATCAGTAGGGATGGCAAATATTATTTATTGTCTTTTTGATCAGATAAGGTGACATGAAAGAGAGAGAGATAAGGTGAGATGATTTTTTGTTAAATGTCAAATCAATTAAAAACTCACTGGCAAAGAAAAACACACTTAAATAATTTACACTCCTGTTCAAAAGATTTATGTTTTTTGAAAGAAGTCTCTTATTTTCTTACCAAGGCTGCATTTATTTGATCAACATAAAGTAAAACAGGAATAATATAATTTATTGCAATTAAAACAACTGTTTACTATTTACATTTTTTAATATTGTAATTTATTCCTGTGATGAAAAGCTACATTTTCAGCAGCCTTTATTCCAGTCTTAAGTGTCACATGATTCTTCAGAAATGATTCTAATATGATGATTTTGCATTCATTTCAAAGAATCCTACAATACAACATGAGAAAAGCATTGCTAATTCAATATATCCCTTAACATCACCCAAAACTGATGACTGGTGAACTAATGAGCTAAAATTGACACTGATACATATATTTTATTTATATAATGTGGCATGTTTTTTCCTGGTTACATAACCATTTATGAGCCATAGGCTAATATAATATCTGGAAATATTTTAAAACAATATATCTCAAATATATCAAAACACCAAAGCAAACAGGCAGGAGGGATTTGTCACCTTGGTGCAATCATACCTCTAATCCCTCAATCTTGAGGGTTATAACAGTGATATCATCAGTTGACAATCATTTATTGACATACTTTTCCAAACAATTGCTTGGAAGAGGCTGGATATGATGATTTTGTCTATAATTACCAATTAGGTTGTGCTTAATATTTATATAGACAGATATTATAGCTTACTGTTGAAATAACACTTGCAGGTAATATTGAAATCATATAGATATACCTGAAAATGTTTGTGTGCACATGTACTGAACTAGGATATGTGTTTTTTTGTGACAGTGTGAGAGAGAAATGCATGAATATATGGTTGTGTTTATCTGCTTAATGCATATATGAAATAATTTTCCAAATTCTTTTATGTAACTTAGTGGCCTGCATGATATGAGCATTCTGCTGTTTATGTGTAATTGCAGAGGAAGTTCAATGCATGTTCATACACACACACACACACACACACACACACACACACATGTTGTGTTTCCAT
>NW_015628913.1:674916-704869 GCF_001515625.1 Sinocyclocheilus rhinocerous
TACACACACACACACACACACACACACACACACACATGCTGAAATGAAGACTTCTCCCACACAGTCCTCTCTATTTTCCTTTCATCTCCCATCACATCCTCAACATCCTGCCAAGCCTTGTCATTTCCATACTGGCTTCCTGTCAACGTGTGTCATTCTTAGTTTTCCCCCACCATGCCATCTGCCAGACATAGTTCCCCATCCTAAGCGAAACTGGCACCCGTTGAAGAAAGATGCCCTGAACATTTACTGTCATGCTGCCCATCCTGTGAGTCTACATACTGCCCTTAAAGAATGTGCATCACCCCTCAACATGGCACAGATCTGTAGCTATTTCCTGTTGCACCTGCAGGTGTTAAAATGATGCAAGATTTTCATTCTGTCCCAGTTTAATGTGCAGAGACCACTGTAAGTAACCTATTTGTTCACTCAGAACACCTTAATAACCACATAGCAACACCCTGGCAACCACCCAGAACACTCCAGCATTGTGTCGGCATGTGTTTTGAACAAAAATAATCTAACTAAAAATCCAGTTCATTCACACAAAAGAGCTCTGTGCATAGCTAATGCGAAGTTAGATTGAAGAAAAAGAGATGATCCTCTTTGAAGTGCATTTCAACTTCTACTGCTCTCCGAAGACACGATCGGGCCTTGTTACAGCAAAAAGGCGGCAAACAAAAGGGATGATGGGCGATAATGTGAGAAATGGGAGAAAATTTGGCGCTGCATGTTTTCTTCAGTCAGTCACAGCGTTTGTCTTAAATATATCTTTTGGTTTTCCCTTATTCATTTCTTGTTTTATTATAGCTCTCTCGTCTGCTGCGTCCCAGATGAGAGAGGACACATTTGAAATGGTTTCCACTCTCATCAAATCACGTAACAAACCAGATTTTTGGGCTTAATTACATTGTGTCTATAATAAGGTGAATGCTGTAAGGTCTTTGTGTGCCATACTGAAGTGTTCTCCTGCTTATTTGTGAGGAGTTTTGTCTGTCTGTCTCCCTCTCAAGAGTCCTCTTTCTTTTTTTGCTTTCTCACTCTCCGTCTCTCAGACATTTTTAGTTCACTCTCACACACCCTCGCACAGCTCCACTTGGCTTCTTCCAGAAATGAGCACTCTCTATTCATCCTGGGCTTCGATTAGACATCTGTTCACAAACTGTCATCTTCTCTTTTAGGGGCCTGATGTTTAACATCATTTACTTAATCCGTTATTGCTGATTTTTTTTGTTTGTTTTGTTTTGATCACATATTCAGGCTAACCAAATAACTAAATTTGGTAAAAAAAAAAAAAAAAAAAGAGAAAAGGTTAATGTATAAGGTTTCTTTTGTTAACAACATTTAGTAATAGATTTTACAAATTTGTATCTGTTACCATTAACAACAATCAATATGATGTAAAACATCAATGTAAAAATGTATTGTTAATTGATTCATTTTAGCTAATGCATTATCTAACATTAGCAAACGTAGGGTGACCATACGGGCCATTTTTATGGGACGCACCCTTGCCAGGATTTCTATATTGCCTAAAATATCCAGGTTTTGGCTGTTAGCACTGTGCAGATCGATCGTTGTATGACATTATTTCACGAGTGCTATAGAGAGCAGAGCAGACGGCTCCTTATGCTTTCAAATAGTTCTTGCGGTACTTTGGTGTCGTACAACGATTGGTGCAGCTTCAAGTCAAACGAACGAACGAACACGTGCAGGTATTTGTATCGCTTTGATCGTTCTCACCTTCTCACTCGCGACGTGCTACGATTGGTCAATTATGTTCAATACCTGCATGTTATTGGTCAAACAACTTTGGATGTTTTAGGCAATATAAAAATCATGGCCAGGACATGTCCCGTATAAATGGTACATATGGCCACCCTAAACAAACGAGACCTTATTATAAAGTGTTACCAATTATACATTTTAATAATAAATAATAAAAATAACAGTTCTGAAAAAACTACATCACTAGCTTAGAAAAAACTTTATATTTCTTTGTTTGGATCAATCTGTAACATCTGTATGATTGAGAATTATCAATGCTTCCATACAAATATGTGGTCTTCTCCATCATTTGAGCATCATTTTAAGACCAATAAACGTTTAGCATTATGCTAATCATTCCAGACAATAACAATGAATTTTGTGAACAAGATTAAATCTGTAATGTGTTTTATTTAATTAGGAAGAGGGCATGTTTAAGCTGAAAAATAATGATAATGACGTAATTCAAATACTCAGATGTTCTATTTAGCATCTGGTTAAACTCGATTGCAGGTGGTTAATGAATAAGACTGAGGTCAACTCTTTAGTGAATATGCCACTGAATGTTGTTTGCACTGGCGTAGCTAATGACATTTCTGAATAATGGAAACTCTCTACTGTCCTGTTGCTTTAAGGATGGCAGAATTGAGTTCATTTGTATTAAATTATTAGTCAGTCTGATGATTAATGTTCTGTTCTCACACAACCCTTACTTACATGCTCATCCTTCAACACCATAGTTTTATTCTCTTCTCATATTTGCTCACTCACAAACGTGCCTTCTCTCTCTCTCTCTCTGTCATGTGGGTGTGCTTCTTTTTATGTCTGTTGTATCAGTGCAGCTCTTTCTCTCTCTCTCTTTCACTCTCGCTCACTCTCTAGGCTATAATCAGCAGTTGTGTGGGGGCCGTCCCCATAGTTCTCCCAGGGCTCTAGGGGCCAGTGACAGAGCTTTGTGTTTTAGAAAGAAAGAGAAGGAATGAGAGAGAGACCTGGGCATTCAGCTTGGTAATTATGTTGCCAAAGTGCCACGCAACTTGCTGTGGTACAGCACTAATAAATTGCCTGCTGTCTGCATTTCACTTTTTTCCATGCTCTGTTTTTAGAAAGAGACGAGGTGGAAAAATGGCAAAACAACAAGTGTCTCTATGTCCTTTTTGTTTTCTGTTGTTATAGCGTATCAGTGTTTCGATGTAATGCAAAAAACATATATAGAAGTCCATCTCACCTGCCTAAACTATCAGATTTGGCAACACTACACAAACTCCATTCATGTTATGTCTTGCCCTTGGCTCAAAAGATTCGTTCAAAGACACTTTGATTCTCTGACTGAGTCGATCTTGGACCTGGAGGCACAAACTACAATGGTCCTGAAGGGAACAACACAATGGCATTTTGGTTTAAAAACAAAACACAACAGCAACAACTTTCTTTTGTTCTTTTTTAGTATTGTTCTCTGAAATGTGCCAAAATGAGAGCAGAAGTCTCTTATGCTCACCAAGGCTGCATTTCTTTGATAATAAAAACAGTAATATTGTGAGATATTATTACAATTTAAAAGAACTTTTTTTTATTTTAATATATTTTAAAATGTAATTTATTCCTGTGATTCTAAAGCTCTGTTTTCAGCAGCCATTCTTCAGTGTCACATGATCCTTCAGAAATCATTCTAATATGCTGATTCAGAGCTCAAGAAACATTTTTTATTGATATAATTGTATTTAATATTTTTTAGGTTAGAAAAAAAAAAACACTGTACCAAATCAACCTTACCAGTGGAAACCAGCTAGGGCCACCATAGAGAAACATACTCAATGCAATTGGTCTAGTTCCACCAACTTGCCCTGCTAGATACTCTTCAAATGGTTGTTTGGCCAAGACAGTTGTTGAGTTTCCACATTTTCAGTAATACAACATGCGTGAAGTAGAGCTTCTGTAGCTAGAAGCATTTGCAAATATTTCAGGCTGTTGGTTGATTTTAAACTGTATCTTTCAGAGGGGTTTTGTTAACATGCACACACTCATGTGTTATTTAAATAATTAATAACATATCACAGACTACACAAAAATAATAGGGTTAGCAAATTATACACCGTGTCCTCCAGCTAGTGATAGGTAGAAACCATTCTGGCTGAAAAACAGCCACTGTCAAATGCTTCATGCAAATTCACGGAGGCGGGGAAAAAAACAACAGCATTTGCCAATAAATGATAATGACAAATATAAGTTTATGTTGGTCTCGCATGCATGCAGCATGCGTGTAAACATATGGAGTAATTCAGTTTTTCACTAAAATGTGATATTCTCCCACGTCGGGAATGTGATTATTCGTTGCTGGCATGCCATGTGTAGATGTAATCACCTTAATCTGCAATTTACATCTCTTCTTCCATCCATTCATACTCAAGGTAGTGTGGAGTATTCACCTGTGTATACTAATTATGCAAAATCAACATGCAAAGTGCCATTTATATCTATTATGGTAGATATGTGCACACTGCTCAGTGTGTGTGTGTGTGTGTGCTATTTACATGTATGTGTGTGTATATCTTAGCTCTCAAATGTCCCCATAAGGATAGTAAAACCTAAAATCAGCAGTCAACAGTGCCCACAATGAAAACAGATTAATAAACATATAATAATATCTTAATGAAAATGTAAAACTGCAGAAAGATTTCTGTGAGGCTTAAGGTATAGAAGATTTAATTGGCTCGATATCAAAAACATATCTGTCAATGGAAAGTCCCCACCAAGATATCGAGCTTATGTGTGCGTGCTGAGTTTGAGGTAAGACTGATCTTATTCAACAGTTGAGAGAGACTTCAGATCTGTCCAAGTGCTGTCTATTAGAGCCTGCTCTGAGTCTCTGAACAACAGTTACACTCTCTGAATTGACTAGTGTGTTGTTAAAAAATATTTGAAGCCCTTGAACTGATTGACAACAGTAACTAACCTCAGTTGCATATTAGAATGATTTCTAAAGGATCATGTGACACTGAAGACTGGAATAATGGCTACTGAAATTTCAACTTTGCCATCACAGAGTAAATTATATTCTAATATATATTAAAATAGAAAATATTTATTTTAAATTATAATAATATTTCATATGTGATAGTCAGTGGCAATCTTAACATGGTGAATGGTATCCTATTCCAAACATAATTCAGTCACCAGCAACCTTACTGTTGACACACCCACTGCTGCTTGTACATGCATTGAGCACCATCATGAAGGCCTGGTGTCAATTAGATGTGTGTGCTAATGGGAGCAGGTGTAAAAGTTCTTGGAGCTCATAGTCACACTTGTAAACAGTAGCAGCCCATGAGTAGTGGTAATCAGCTGTGATCTGAGTGCCAGCTGTTCTTGCAAGTTGCTGTCCGACTGAGCAGATCTATTTAGGATCTGTACTTGCCAACTTGTGAGACCGGGAAATACCTGTTGGACAGAGCAGCGCAGCTGTCAAAACTATTCATCAGGGATTCAGAGGGCAAGTAAAAATACTTTTCATTTACAATTTACACTATGGAAAGAAAAAGCTTTGGATTCCACTGGAGGCAGTTATAATGGCAGGTGTCACGCATCGGCTACTGTGGAGGAACGAGGAGACACAGGAGTAAACTAAAAAACACAGTCTTTAATCTTCTGATTCAGGGAAACACAGGGCAGGCAGACACACACGTAGCACATGGACGAATAATACCAGACAAAGAACTTAGAACAAAACACTCCTTAAGAATACAACACAATCAGGGGAAGACGAGACACACCTGGAATCAAATTGGAAACAATCAGGGAGCAGGAACAGGAAAACCAAATAAGGGCATGTAAACACAAGAGGGAAAACAAGGAACACATGGGGAGGAAAACAACAAAACGGGAACACAAGTCTGACAGCAGGTACTCAGTGTATTATTCTAAATCTGTAATCTCTCTTTCTTTTTGCTGTCAATTAACTGTATACATATAGGCACATGACAGGTAATTAAAAATAAACCTGTCCTTTGCTCTACCAGAAATATTCAAGAGCAATGCTACAGCTCGGAGGGCAATGTGAAATGTCAAACATGTCCTTCAATGACAACTGTACAGGCCAGCCTCCCCAAAATATGTGGGTTTGTCTAAAATTAACATAACTGTTACTAGTTGTATATCAAAAGCGCATGACAAAGGAGTACAGTCCAATAAGACCTTTTAATAAATACACAAGGAGTAAAACACCAGCAAAGAATCATACATACAAACAAAACCGGACAGTGAGCTGAGGGAAACTGAGGGCTTAAAGACATGGGGAACGTAGTCAGGGAGAAACAGAACAGGCGTGGGAACTAATCAATCAAAAAACATGGACACTAACTTGAGGGGGAAACGGGAACCAAGGAAACAGACAGGCAACACAGGCATAGGAAATAAAGCAAAACCAAAACTGACAATAACTCAATGTGGCCAGTTATATTACTAACCTAAGCTGGACTTCAGGTAGTGGGGCGCAGATCATGAGACCACCACAGAGCACCATTTACTGTACATAACAGCAGAACTGAGGTGATAACATTGATATTACTGTAGTAATTCAAATCAGACTACATTCATATCACAGCTGAATGTGATCCATATTCAAACCAGATACATATTTGATTTTTTGCGATGTGACTTCCTGAAATATAGCCAGTTTGTAATAAATGCAATTTGTTTCAGCAATGTAACTCATTGTTTTGCATGACCAGTAATTAATGTACATGCATGATTTATCTTTGGCATGAAGAACAGCAGGATGCTGAAAATGTGCAGTGGTTCAACATAAGACCTCTATTCAGTTTAAGTTAGAGCCCGTCTATTTGTAAATACTATATATTTCTATATTTAATGTTGTCACATTTATAAAGTCACACAAGCAAGACAAAAAGCAGAAACAAATTAGAATGGGATATTTTGGCTTGTGCTGTGAATGCAACAGAAGAAAGAAAATCTCACCCTGTCCAGGTTAGTCCTCCAGAATGCAAAATACTAAGCCTTTGCATCTTTGCAAAGTTTATAAAGGAACACTATCTGAAAAGCATACATTTGAATGCCAGTGCACCCACTCTTGCAATAGAAACCATGGAGTTAGACAAGTCATTGCAAATGAGCATTTGTCCTGAAAAAGCTCTGTTAATCACAACTAAAAAGGCAAATGCAGCCTGAATGAAAAGACTAATTCTGTAGGTCACCGCACAACGATGACAGGTGTCTGGCAAGACGGGATTGTGTCTAAAAATCTGCATTTAAGAGTTTAGTGCATGCCAATTGCAGCCATATATATAAACCTGCAATACTGTCTGGCAGAAAGGTTTCCTGAGATTTCTGTTTTATGTCTTAGCTGCTTTGAGATGAGTACATGTGTAAGGTTTCACAAACACATTACATTTGGCTTAACAAACAGTAATGGGAAATCATTAACCTTTATGAAAGCAGGTAATTATTATTAAGAATATATTTTCATTTAGCATTTGCTGTTGCAGTAATCTTGTAGCGACTGCAGCTTCTATATTTTTAATTGTCTTTATATAAAAGGGCTTGAATTTTAGTTCCAAAAGGACTTTATCCAAGTTCTTATGACTGACACACCACTTTGCACAATATTCTTTTCTCAGTTCTTTTGATAGTACATCACTGATTGCATCTCAATGCTGCTCTAGATACAGCAGAGCTGGACTCTTTAGTACGAGTTTTTAGTATGTGGAGGTTGTATAGCCTTCAGCTCTCCTGCTGCTTCATTTAGCTCAACCAAACTCTAAGATGTCATAATCAATCAAACATCCCTTATCTTCATACAACCTTCTCGTTATTCAAGCCTGTCTGTTCCTCTACGCCCATTCTTGAATTATATCACACAGTGTTTGAATGGTTTTAAATATATTGTGATATGCTGTTCAATCATGAGTGGGATATTGCTTTTATTCTCTATAAGTTCTGTTTATAAACAAGACTGTGATATTAAGTAACTTCTGTTTCAGACACAATATTCCCAGTTGCAGCGAAAATAGCTCCAAACAAAGCCACGGCATAACTGTCACACGCATCTGAGCAAGACAGTAGTGATGATTCAAATGAATATGTTTTTGATAAAATCAGAATGATTCAATGACTTGCATACTCTCTGAGTAGGCACTTCTTTTGAATAAGTACTTACTTGTGTGTGTACTTGTATATGTGTAGTATGACGTATTACAGTCATCATGTTGTCATATTGTCACCTCACTGTCATTCACAAAACCTCTCCCCCGTGGCCTCATGGGATATTTTATGTGATTTTTGTGTGTGTTGTTTCAGTTGTTCCTACATTTTTTCATAAATTTAGATTACATTTTAGTACAAAAGTTATTGTTGAATCCTGATTTGTTTAAAATGCTCAGATTTCATGTACAAATTTGTGTGTATACACACTTAGTTATTGAGACCCATTGTTTTGTATATATTTTTAAAGCTGTTTGGAAACACAGGAAGTGTCCTCATAAACCAACACACATATAGCACTTGGGTAGTGACTAATTGGTTTATACCATCTCAGTTTAATCCAGTTCCAATCTGAACTGGAGAATTGGAGCTCTGGCTACCATGCCCTTGTTCTCTGTGCCTGATTCACACTAGACACAAACTCACACACACCACACTCTACCATGAAATAGTTCATTATTTATGGGAAGTCGCTATTGGAAGTCTTGTTATTTTATTCATCAAGGTCTCGGTGGTTCCTTAAGCCCTGTAGCAAGATATCTGCTTAGCAGAGGCTGTTTACATGAAGCATTTCCAAGATCTGAGATCTCTTCTTGCTTATCTGTTCTGACTTCTCTTGTACTGAAGTATCCAGAAACACTCATGCAACTTTATTCTTCAGGCATTGGAGTTCAACTAATGCGAATGCAAATTGCTCTATATCTTAAATACTAATTCATTCTCATTCAAAGTATATAAAAAAATGAAATCTGCTCAAGCACTACATTATTTCGAGTCACCAAGAAAGACAAAATAGTCCCTAACATTCCTGTATCATCAGTTTGACATAAATAAAACAAGTTATTGGTAAATCCTGATTTGGTACATTACTGCTTTTTTATAAATGCACAAGAATGATCTTAACTTGAGTATACATGACTTCCATAACAGTTCTTTTTATGAAGCTCACTATAAAAGCATTGCAATAGTGCACAATTTTAGTTTTTAAAGACTTCCTCAATCACTCCTCCCCTCAGATCATGAATTGAGGCTTCATACTAGCTTAATGTCAGTTATGCTTTCTTTGAAGCGTTTATCAGCACTGCATGTTTGGTTTGATTATATGAAAGAATGGTGACCTGGTGGCACTTAACTATCAGACAATTACAATCACAAACTATATTTTTATATTTCTATGAATTTAGCAGACACGTTTATTCAAAACAATTCAAGATACACACTTTATCCACTGCATTCCCAGGGAACTGAGCCCAAGACTTGTTTGTATGTTTCTAGAGCCATGCATGTTACAGGAGCTCATTACTGAAGAATATGTGCACACATATAACACACATACTGGCAAAATGTAAACCTTGAATGCACTGTAAGTCACTTTATGTAAAATTGTCTGTCAAATGCATAAATGAACACGTGAAGAAGCAGTTCAGTTACATGCTCTGAAATTCTTGCCCATTTTACTTGCCGTTTTTGCAGCCTGTCATACAGATTAATGCAACTTTCATCATGTTAGGGTCGGGGACTCCCCAGTCTAGTTGGCTATTCAAAAGTGAAAATGTATATAATCTGTATTACCTGAAATAATTTTTTTAAAGTTGCCTAAGCATAGCCCCCAGGCCAAGCCTCCAGTTGTATACACAGTAGGCTAGCTTTTGAGATGTGTTGACAAAGTAAAGCATTTCATCTAAAATTCAAGGGGAATTAAATGTATTTTGTAAAATCAATAAAGTCTATGAGGGAGAAAAAGCCACAGGCAGGGTAGCGGAGATAAATAATCATTAAAATTAGTCTATGTGAAACCATACAGAGCAAGCAGCAGTATCTGCTAGCTGTTATGCTAATGCTTCTGCAAGAGCAATTAACATGCTACATTGTCAGCTTAACTTTTATTCCGTTGTTTATGGCAAACAAGAGAAAAATGAGAAACAAGACTGAAAAAATACAGAAAAATATTAGCACTTAAGGGGCCTGCTTACAACAGAAAAAGTGTTAAATATATTTGTTTTTATATAGTTAACTGAGCTAAACATATGCTGGAAAATAGGCATACAAAATATATCATAAAATAAATGCATAAAACTGTATTTGTTAAAAATGATTGGCCTATTGACATTAAGTATTTGAGTTTGTGTGGAAATCTCAAATTTTGGACTATCATAGCAAATATATCAGGAGACTTCAGGGAAAATTTCCATTTGCATTCCACATAATCTCAAACAGAGGAAACAAATGACATATTACAGAGATCTCACATGTGATTTTCTTTCTGTTGCTTGAGGCACTTTGACTGAGCTGATTAAACCATAAAAACAAGTGAACTATTATACATTATGCACCCATTATATTTTTTAATTTGTAAAGCAAACTCATTAAACAATAAACTTTGGTAAAATATCTTGTCTAGCCATAAAAGAACACGCATTAGAGCTTTACAACCATTAGTGCAGTGTTTGAAGCATTAGATAATTGAAAAAGTTGTATCCAATTCATAGTTCAGATTAGTGGTACAGCGTCAAGTTATCTCATTAAAAACATATGTAGGAAATAAAATAAGAAAGAGGAAAAAGACAGACACAGTGAACCGATCAGAAGTATTGTCAAAACATTAATTCCAGCCTCTCTTCTATTACTTGATTAATGTGTCAGCAAGAGAAAAAAGAGGGATATGTGTAATAGATTAATGCAGTTTAGTCAAGTTCCATGGTGACATCATCTCTGGCAACATTCAAATCTGAAATTTGACAATAAAAGTAAACAACAACTTCAGATTGTCTTGTAAACAAGATATCTATTCTTTATTTTCCCCATCTATTGTGTCATATATCTCTCTATTCAATCGCAGAGAGATTTGCAGACCACTCTAGGTGAGAGTGTTTTGTCCATCTGAGGGGACCTGCATTAATCACCCTCATCTTGTATCTTACATGGGTAATGTTTCATCACAGCAACAGCAGGTACATTTATTAAGACTCATATGGAAGTGGTTGTTAGTGGGATTCGCATCATTCATTACAGAGTAACGAGAATAAACGGGAAGTTGCAGCCAGGTAGGAAATAAGGGGCTTTAGCTGAGAAAAGCAGAGAAAACATGAGTCAATCACATATACTGACTACAACAATGCAGACGTAACACTGCTCATGTACACAACACATCACGAATAGACACATTTCAATATTTTAAACGTAGTTTATCTACTGTGATACCAGGCCAACTGATTTCCACCTTTGTTTGTATTGACAGTCAGTGACTGCTACCCACCAAATAAAAAAGTAAATGTGAACATAAAAAATATAATAAAAGACCGGCAAAAAAAACAAAACAAAAAAACAATGAAACATCTGCACAAAGGGCCTTTAGCTGAGAAAACAAGGAAAACATGAGTCAATCACATATACTGACTACAACAATGCAGACGTAACACTGCTCATGTACACAACACATCACGAATAGACACATTTCAATATTTTAAACGTAGTTTATCTACTGTGATACCAGGCCAACTGATTTCCACCTTTGTTTGTATTGACAGTCAGTGACTGCTACCCACCAAATAAAAAAGTAAATGTGAACATAAAAAATATAATAAAAGACCGGCAAAAAAAACAAAACAAAAAAACAATGAAACATCTGCACCAAATACTGAAGAAGTTGAAGAACTAAAGAACTGAATGGAAAATGCTCCCCTCTTGTTGGACTGGGACATAAAATAGTAATTGTAACAAAATTACAATACAAAAGTCCTTGTAACAACCTTGCATGTACTGTTTGTATATATTTGTACGTGTGTAGGTATTTGTATTTGTATTATTATTACTATTATGTATTATTATCACTATTAATAATAATACATAATAGTAATAATAATACAAATACATATACTACACACACACACACATAATTAATATATTCTTTTATATACATATATTTATTTATTATTTACCTATTTTATATATTTATTTATTTAAAAAAAATGTTTTTTTACTTTTTACTTACAAATACAGAACAATTATCTTTAAAAGTATTGTTCTTTTGGATTCTTTGCCAAAATGTAATAATAAATAAATAAATAAAACAAAATCCTTGTTGGACATATTTGCAACCATCACTTTTCATGTCCTCTCCATCCTTTCTTCACACCCTGTCTTCTTTCTTGAAAGCTGTTCTGCTGACTTCTTTGTGCTGTTGACTTGAGGATGTGATTAGTAGCTTTTCTCTCCCGCTCCATCCACTTTATTATAGCATGAAAATGAACCTGCAGCTCACTGCTCCATTTTAAATACCACTGTCATGGATAAATCTGCTCCTGTTCACACCCCTGTGAAATATTAAACACATAGAGAGAGAGAGGGAGAGGGGCGCCCACCGGACGATGGATCAATATTTGCACCTCAGCTCGAAGCAATAAATATTCAATTGGTGAGAATATGATTATGACTTTGCAGCCCTAAGAGATGATTTAAAGGGGTCATATGATGCGATTTCATTTTTTCCTTTCTCTTTGGAGTGTTACAAGCTCTTGGTGCATAAAGAAGATCAAATAATGTTCTTTTTAGCAGCATCATATGACCCCTTTAATGACTGCTGATGAATAAAGGCAGTGCATTCCATTCTCTTAGTGATGCATGATGTGCCATTTTTAATCATTCTTTTCTCTCTTTTGATGATGAAAAGCCATGCTTCAGAATACGTGCAATCTGAAGTCAATGCGTGTTTGAGCTTGTACTGAGTTTATAAGTGAAACAATGAAAAAAAAAAGTGGAATAATGCTGGGCTTTAGATTCAGTGCTTGTTCTTGTTTCGTCATTCACACGTTCAGATCTGAATCATGTTATTTTGACTCTGCTTGCCTTTTTCTGCTTAAAAAAAAAATCTTGCAAATTGCGAAATGAATTTGATTTATAACACTGCAGCCTGTACATCTCATAAAATGAACAAGGTTGATAAACTGAATTTCATCCAATGGTGGAAACTGTTATAAAAACAGTTATGCAAAGCAATTCAGTATTGATTTATAATTTTTTAACTACACAGTGGCCTTTAAATTTATTCCAAAAATGTATTAATTGCAATAATAATAATAATGAAAGAGAAAGATGAAAAATTCTCAAGAATACATTTTAAGTTTAAAAAGATAAAACAAAAGATATACTGCTTAAATGAAGAAAACAAGTATTTGGACATGTTTTGCTTTAAAAGGTAAGTTAGTTCTGAGAAAATGTCTAGCAGCATTTGTTGACAGGTGCCACTTGGCTTGGTATTTTCTAATGCATTCATATTTTGGGGGGCTACTGTATACAACTTGGATATACTATAGCCTTACTTCATACATGATATTCAGAGGAAAATAGCAGAAATATTAAACATAGAGTGTACAAATACACCAAACAAACATTCACTTAATGCAGTTATAAACAGTGCAAAACATTACATAGAATGCAAACCAAAATGTTTTTAATAAGTATTAATTGAAAGCTCTTCACAACGTCAGTGTATATAAATGGCTACTTTCTTCACTCCTATCACATTCATTCAGGCATGTATTAAAAGGTCATAGGGCAGCAGACAAAACAGATTCCCATTAGGCTTGTGGGAAGTGTTTAAAGGTACCTTAAAGCATTGTTGAGAGGATGTGTGAGAATTGTTCAGGCCTCAAGTGAGTCTGGGGTGAGTGTGTTAACAGAGCTGGAGAAAATATGGCTAACACAAGGGATTTCTGTTAACTCATATTATTTGTGTTTCATTGCATTTAAATAAAAATTTAATAGCTGCTCTGTAGTCAATAACTCTTTTATTCTGGGCTTTTGTTGAATATACTGAGTGTTGAAACTTTGTTGCGTTTCTTATGAGCAGACTTTTATCTCTTTCTCTTTGTTGTTTTTCTCTCACAGACAGTAACTTTGTGCTGGGGAATGCGCAGGTCCAGTCTCTGTATCCCATCGTGTATTGTTCTGATGGCTTCTGTGAACTCACTGGCTATGCCCGTGCGGAACTGATGCAGAAGAGCTGTGCGTGCCATTTCCTGTATGGGCCGGAGACCAGTGATAGGCTGATGGCACAGATCCAGGGTGCACTGGACGAAAGGCGGGAGTTTAAGACAGAGCTGGTCTTCTATAAAAAAGGAGGTAGGAGTCACATCGTTAATTAAATGCCTTTGTCTCCTGCAATAAAACCAAATGACCAGGGATTCATCCCAATTCCCATAATATCTACCCTAAATAGTATGCAAAATTAGGATTAGTCCATTCCAAAACTGCCCAAATTGCCTGAATGTTATGCTAATTTTCCCCATAAACTGTTATTTATTTATAATTAAAACTATATTATAAAATTTTGAAAAAATTGGATTAATAATAAATTATATTATTAATAATTTAATTATCAATTATTACTGTTAATAATAATAATAATGAGTTGCATTAAGACTTAAATGTGACATACCTACATTCCGAAAGGTAGAGGAGTTAATTAAAGAGGATGTTAAAGCAATTAAATAACAATAGTTATGCTGTGGATAAGGATACCAAATCAAAGCAAACTCTAAAATCAATTAATCAGAAATGAATTTCGTATGTACTGAATTGATTAGAGTGATAAAGCAGGCATAGCTGCAGGCGATAATGAAATGAATTAACACAGTGGGGTGATGGAGGGATAAAAATAAAAGAACAGAACCGAGCGATGTACAGAAAAATACTTTTTAAAATAGTAGTTTTTAATAATACTTTTCTTCCTATCTTAAGACAATGGATTATTTGTATTATTATACAGCTTTCTGGAATAGTTTGGTCGATTCTGCTGTTAAATCATGTATAATTGACTGTAAAGAAAATGATTTCCTACATAGCTGTGCTACAGATTTCCCCCATAGTCTAATAAAATAATTGAACCTCAAATCGATATTTCAAGTGCATTTACTTATTTAGTAAGTAGCAGTGTAATAAGAGGTATAATGTAAGTATATAATATACATTATTCTTTTACTTATTGATTAACGATTATACATTTTGAATATGAGTGCTTGGCATTTTTATGGATAATAAAATTTACAAATTGAATAAATGCAACCTGAGCTTAAATTAAACAGATCGGAAAGAAAAAACATCTATAATGGCTCACTTTAAATGTAATCATGAGCTTCCCTCACAGTAGATTACCAAACAAATACAGTTTCAGTCCAGACTACATATATATTTGAACAAATTGACTTTAAATGCCTGCCTTGTTCTTAACCGTGTGTCTGGAGCAGCTGAGCATAGTAACATCATAATTGAGCAGCTGTCTGTCTTTTCTCTCCCTCACCGATTTCCCCCAAAATAACACAATATGCCTTTAAACCAGTCTTGAATAAACAATGCCTCAGAGATGACTGTGATTTCTGATGGCTTGATTTGTTCCATGTTGAACATGATACACAGAAAGAGCGCAGCGTGTCATATAGTTAACGTCATCCACGTTTTTACCCACCTGCGGTCAAGAGAACACAATTCCATCCGTGTATCAGGAGACCATTGTGAATTGCTGTGAACATACAGAGTAGACCTCTCTGTCATACACCAGAACAGGTGGAGAGAATTTGGCAGATATTTAGAGCAAAATATTCTCCAAACACAGCAGCGTTGACAGCCGATTTCTCACCTGATTCACTTCAATTTACCATTCGTGCAACATGCATCAGAGAAAATTTACCCCATGCAGCCCGAATTCAGAGTCCAATTCATTCATTTGACTGGTTTGTAAGAGATACTCAGGAGCTGTTTGTTGTCTTATCAAAGAGAATAGGCTATTTGTGTACTCTATCCAGTTTGTAAGGTTTGATTGTGGATTGTCTGACTCTGAACAAGCCACTGCAGTCCCAGACAGAATTCTGAATGTTTCCTCCATCACGTCGCCTCTGTGCATCAGCCATAACAACCCTCCCGCCACTTTGTCAATGAGTCAAAGGACTTCTGAACATTGGCACTTGCCAAACACATCTCACACACCTCTCGTGGCCTCCAGGTTCAGGTTGAGGTTGTACATGGTTCAAAGGGAATAAAAGATCATGGCTGCAAGACTGCTGTAAATTCCCTCTGTTGCACAGCTGCCTTGTTGCATTGAAACACTGGGTTCGTCCCAAATCGTGTACTTATGCATTATTCTATGACATTTTGTTAGTATACTGTAAATAGTGCGAGTAATTTGTTCTCACTGAAAATTCCAAAAAGAAAAAGTGCACTTTAAATACCCAGATAATGCACTCAAATAACAAAAAAAACATAGTGTGGAATGTTGGACACTTCATTATGTAGCGAAGGGGGAGGGGCTATCATACCCCGATTATGAATGACAATAACCTTATATAAGTCATACACTACATAGTTGAGTACATAGTAGGCTACATAAGTACATAGTATATAAGTGTATAGTGCATCATTTGGAACACTACTGTCAGTCCTCTGTAAGATAAAGAGCCTTAACAGACTGTCAAATGCAGATTCAATTATCGCTTTGACACAAATTCAATAATTTACAATAAATACATAAAATAAAATCAGAATGATAATTGAACACTCAGTCATTTTATAGTACTGAAATAACTGTAAAGAATAACTTTCGAAGCAATCTAATCGGTTTTGGGTGTAAAAGTACTTTTTTTTTTTTTTTTTACTATAAATCCTGAAATCAGCAGTACCAGCTCGATTATTTCCCAGCGCCGTCTAGCGTTTTGCGCATGCGTCAAGTGCTAGAAAGCGTTTTTCATTAGCGGGACAGGTTAGCTGTTTTTAAACTAGTGCAGCTTTTCCAGTAACTTTTTTTTTTTTTTTTACAACGCGTAGTAGTATAGCTCGACCAACGCTACATCGCTGTTTCATTGCATGAACTGAGTGAGTAATAAAATACTTACTTAAACGGTCCTCTTTCGCTCTTTTTCTCATTTGTGTAGCGCTGGAAACGAAAGTCCGATTCATTCTAGTGAATCGATTCGTCCCGAATGGTTCTCTCTCATTCAGTACTGTATATAGCGTTGGAAAGACTGATTTATTTTAGTGAATCGGTTCGTTCGAACAGTTCATGTAAATTAACATATTAAACGATTCATTTATTCAAATGCCGCTGTACTGTGCTTAAAACTTGATTATGTAAATATGCATGTTTTGCTTTATTTAACATTAAATGTAACTGTTCAGATTATATAGGCCACTGTCACCCTCTTAGATTGTTCATTCATTTAAAACCCCTCACTGGTTTTATTGACTTAAATATTATCAAATTATTAAATTAAAAACACTTTTTTGAATTTTCCTAACTCAGCAATCTAAAATTTCAAAGTAGCTTCTCCAACACTGGTTTTGGGTAGTTGGAAATTCCTATAGGCCTACATGAAATTCACAGGAAACTGCTACATTTAATGTGGAAACCCTGTTGTGTTTTGTTGTTGCTGTACACCCACAGTCAAAATGGCCATTTAATTGCAAACGGTGGGCAGTTTAAATTCAAAACCATTCTTTAAAAACAGCAATAAATAATAAACAGTTGCTTTGAGATACAATGCAGTTAATTTAGTGTAATAAAGAGCTCTTATGTGAGGTTTAAGAAAGATACCTGACCCTTATTGGCCAATAATCATCATAACAACCTGGCATCCATTGTGCAGTCAAACTATTGGCTGTTTAACCATTCATTGTTGATTTTA
The DNA here is from genome assembly GCF_001515625.1 of Sinocyclocheilus rhinocerous. Lineage (NCBI taxonomy): Eukaryota > Metazoa > Chordata > Actinopteri > Cypriniformes > Cyprinidae > Sinocyclocheilus > Sinocyclocheilus rhinocerous. Next base: position 692,571 of record NW_015628913.1, read on the forward strand.
GCTGTCCAGCACATGTGGCACAAATCAATTTATTGTATTTACCTATTGTCAGCAGCACATGCTTTATTCATAGGTTAGCTTGTTGCTGTTCTTAGACCTTATTAAGTGGTTTGTTTTGTATGTATTGCTCATTGTATTATATGGTCTCTGATCACTGGTTCAATTAAATTTATTCTTTTCTTATTGAAATTTACTTCTCTTGACTCAAGCTGTGCCTAATGAAAGGGCTTGGTGATTCACACACACACACACACACACACAACTGTGTATCATTAAGAACTCCAACTTCCAACCAAGCATGTTCTACCTCTTTCTTTCTGTTTCCCTCCGTCTTGATTTAATGAGGCGTGGTATGATGCTCTGGCATAATGTTGAGCAGCTGCAGAATGTCGTAGAACCTGGATGTGTGCACAAATAAACACAGACACCAAACAGTGTATTCTGTGCTCAGCAGTCAAGACATGTTCTGCTCATCTGTCCAAAGATTACATTTATAAACTTTCAATTATACAGTATATATATATATATATATAAAGAGACGCACATAGATGTATGGATGTTATTGACAAATATCAGTGGAAAATTGGATAGACAAAGAATTTAATTTCTGGGAAGACCAAATGCTGAGAAATACAAATCAGACCGCTCAGGGAGAAAAGGACGGGAGATGAACATGTTATGAAGAGATAATTTACATATCTTTAACCATGTCTGTGTTATGTTGAACACTCTCTGTGTTCAGAATTTGGGCTCAGAGAATCAGGTTAGAGAGATAAGGAACCAAATATGACATCTATCTAGTTAAATATAACATCTAATTGTGTGTAAAATGTTTTTCTTCTTTTGGTGCAAAAAGTGACTATTATTAATAGCAGAACAATTAGTAAAAAATTAAAGAGCTGAATTACTTTATTATGGAAGATGTTTTTTTTTTCATTATCAATGTCATCAATTAGTTGTTGCAGCTCTAGATTCAATTGCTAAAATCTAATGGATTCATATGAGATGCTCCTGCCAGACTTAAAAGCACTTTAGATGACAGTGACTTTGAGATGTCCTTCTATGCTCCTTTGCTACTTAGTCTAGAGCTGCAAAAATTGTTTTCCCTATTTTCAATTTAACTCAAGGTCAAATAGGGGCTCATGGGAAATGAAGGCAGTACAGCCAACTGAGACAACATTTGATAAAAAGCTATTTCTGGTTTAGACAAACTAATAAACAGAAAATTATTTATCAAGCCATTTATGGATCTATGCTACATTTTAAACATAAAGCCTGGTCTAAATATAAGACTCAGTAAATGCCTGTGAATAAATGTGTGTCAATATTGAATGTTCATGTTGAATATTAACTCTGATGGCTATTATGGATATTATTTTGTTACAGGAACTCAGTTCTGGTGTCTTCTGGATATTGTGCCCATTAAGAATGAGAAGGGAGAGGTGGTGCTCTTTCTAGTGTCACACAAGGACATAACAGACAATAAGAAAGTCCAAGATGAAGAGCAGAGTCCAGAAAGAGGTGAGTGTCGCTTCCTGAATGATGGGATATACCAAATAAATATATGTTCCAATTAGACCCCCCCCCCCCCAAAAAAAAATAAAAATAAATTAAAATTACAGACTAATTCATAGGAAAACCATTTTTAAGTTTCAAAGTGGATCTCTAATTCTTGTGTTCTTCCAGTGGATCCTTGTATTCTCTAGTTCTTTAGTAAACCATATATGTACATGGTGGTTTATAGAATGCAGAAAACATTACATTGATTCTTACATAATTTGCTGCTTGTTGATCCAGTCTCTCAGATACCTTCAGTAATGAGGGTAACCTTCCAATATACACTATGAAAACAGTTGTATTGCTGTTGTGTAGAACAAAGAAAACAATTATGAGAGAAGAGAGAAAAAGAGAGAAAAGCAAGAGAGTCATAATGTGTAAAAAATGGTTGCATGCAGTAAGAGTAGGTACAGAGGCATAGCGCTCTATAACAAAGGGAGAATGGTTTCAAAAGAGCAAATTATCCTTTTATACAGACAGCAACACGTTCAGCCTCATGCGAGATGCTCTACAAAGCTTATTACTGTCACAATTCACTCGGGGAGCAAGGAACGAGGAAACGAGGAGTACTTGAATAACACAGTCTTTAATAATCCACAGGAAAACCGAGAACAAGGAGGACATTCAACAAGTAGACCCGACAAACAAGAACTGAAAGGACTAGGGCTTTTAAAGGCAGGATAATTGGGGAGGAACGAGACACACCTGGAATCAAATTAACACAATCAACATGAGGAAGAAACTGGGTCACAGGGGCAAAAACACACACAGAATAGTCCATAATCCTGACAATTACGGGATGATTATTCTTATTTTCCCTTAATTCAATTAATATTCACACACACCTCAAACACCTGGTCTAGTCAATGTCATACTTAGCAAGTATCCTATCCTCTGTTTCTCATTCCCTCACCATCGTTTTTGGCCACTGAATCATGTGTTTTGGATGCTTCGATATACAGACCAGCAGCATCTCGTGTGGTGCTCGCTGTTACAGTAATCCTGACACCTCTCCTCCCCAGAGAGAGAGAGGGAACGGTACACTGATAAAGAGAGAGAAGAAAAGACACACACAAGGCACAGGGAGGGCCGGGAAGAAAGCTTGGCACGGAGGTGTGAAGCTCCCTTTAGTGGCCTGAGCTTGAGCCAAAGCACAGTTACTGTTCATTTGGCTGAAGGATAAACATTGTACTGGCACTAGGAATAATATATAGCTGCTCAATGATGTCAACTCATTAAAAGTGAATAATTGGAATCAATTTAAAAAGAGTGAGTTACATTCTTAATTATGTTGACTACGCCAAATATTCTTTTAAAAAGCAGGGATGGATTTATGTGATAAAGGGAAAAAAGCCAATAAATAAAATAAAAAAGGATGGAATGAGGATTTGGAAAGAACTAGAAATAAATTAGAGGATTTGTAAGACATCTATACAATAAGCTGACAGATGGCTCTCTCCAAATTAGTCATGTAAACCAAAGTCATCAATTAAAATCAACACTTCAGTGAAGGATAGCCTGACGGGAACACGTTAGTTAGCATATGAGAAGGGAGCAAATCTACTTTAATGTCTTTCCCTACTTTCTTATTTTATTTTCTCAACAAAACAGATACTATACATTGCCAAAAGTGTGAAGTCATATAGAAAACACAATATTACTGTGTTTTTCTTTTAATAAAATAAATACAGCCTTGGTGAGCATAATGTTTCAAAAACATTAAAAAAAGTCTTACCTACCCCAAATTTTGAACAGCAGTGTACTGAAAATAAATAATAATAAATAATAATTATGTAACAATCAAACAATTATTCCTTTAATTTTTCTTGTTTCTTGTTCCTAGTCAAATTAAATGAATAGTTCACCTCAAAAAGAAATACACTATTTTTCCACAAATTTACAAAGCCATACTACAGGTTTCTGAGGGGAACAAACTGAAACTGAAGACATTATTTACTGAAAATTGTTGAAAATATAGTACTTTTTTATCCTTTTGGAGCTTAAGATATTTTTGTTGAAAAAAAAAAAAAAAGCAAACAAAATGTCTATTTTGTGTTCCATAGAAAAAAGACAGAAAAATCTTACAGGCAATGCATTAGATAAAGAGTACAAATTATGAATTTTTATTTTAGGGTGAACTGTTGCTTTATAAACAAATTCTGGCTACAAAGTCAGTATGCTACAAAATCAGGCCACCTTTCAGAATGATTCTGAACACCCCTGGTGCAGTGGACAGAATGAAGGTCGGATAGCCTTAGAGAGGGAAGGAGAAGAAGCACAAACTGTATTATAATCTAAATTGGCATCTTTCGCCTTTTTCAAAGAGCTTCTAAAGGCTTTAATTGTTTATTATAAATTTGGTTGTTTATTTCCCACAATGTAATCTATCTGTGTTCATAATTGTTCAAATAAATAACAGTTTTTCTTTTTTTTCATTTGCTGTGTTTTTCATTGGATGCATTTCTCTTTTGTCATATGTACAAACCCTTGATAAAATAATGAATGCAAATGTAATTTGTTTTTGCAGACAGTGCTAATTTGTAATTTTGCAGACAGTGCTAATGGCTAAATGTAATAGTGATTTCAATGTTAAGTTCATTCACTCAAATGGTTATGGGTAAGAAATTAAGCTAGAATTTTCTAATAACTTAAGTGAAGTAATGGTGGAAATCTGTGCTTATGTTTTACTGATGCACAGTAAAGCTACATGTGGTATTTTTTGTTTTTCTGGAATAACTTGATGTTATTTAGTGTTGAGCCAAACAATTCAGAAATGAAATAAACTAAAATGATATATGGCTGTTCTCTGCTCAGACGAGGAGACGGGGCTGGAGGTGCACAAGGTCACGCAGCCACCAGGCTTCAATGCCAACCGGCGACGCAGTAGAGCTGTGCTTTACCAGCTGTCTGGACACCTGCAAAAGCAAGACAAGAGCAAACTCAAGATCAACAATGTAAGACCCAGTTAGACACTCATATTCTTATCATTTAGACCTAAGAACTTAAGAATAGTTCAAGTAGAAACATTATTGAAGGAAATACAAAGGAAATGTAAAGATAAATATATAACAATATGCTGTGTCCAGCAATGAGACAAATTTATTTACGGCTTCTTCTAAAATGAGTTGGATTAGTCTTTAATTCACAGTGGTTTGCACCGTTTATGAAAATCTTGAAAATAAACAAAAAAAATCAAATAAACATTTCTGAACATTGCTATCATTTAGAACATGTTCGGTGAGAAGCCGCCCATCCCAGAGTACAAAGTGGCAGCCATTCAGAAGAGCCGTTTCATTCTTCTCCATTACGGCACCTTCAAAGCTGGCTGGGATTGGCTGATCTTGTTAGCCACCTTTTATGTAGCAGTTACAGTGCCCTACAATGTCTGTTTCACCGTCGTCGGTGGGCGGGATGAGTTGACGATCCCTAGAAATCCACCGAGTGTGAGCGACATCTTGGTAGAAATCCTTTTTATGTTAGGTAAGGCTCAACCTACAGTCCTATTGTTTTTTTTTTTACTATGTCATTAGTTTGGCAAAAAAGAAGTTCTGTCTCAATAATTTTACCTGGGTGATATTAAATGTCTTTTGATACCAATGCCTGCTAATAAAGTACCCCGATTCGTAGCACACCGTTCTATTATTTTTCAGGTGTACGTATATATTTCTGAGTCAGTCTTTTATGTCACAGAGGTAATATATGGCCAGATATATCAATTACTCAGAGCTGGAAAAAAGTTCTAGATGTTACTCAGCAAACGTCACAAAATGCATCTAGCATTTCTAAAGCTTCAAAATCACGAGACAAAACTAAAAAGATTTTGAAGGACGGTTCAGCAAATAGCAAAGCTAAAGATGTTTTATAGTGCAGAAATAACTCGCTGAAGGCCCACTGTCAAATTAATTTATTAGTAAAGTCAGATTCCTGTCTGTAACTGTTGAAGGATACAGTCAAGAATATACTTATATACAAACCCAATAGACAAAACATAAGATTTATTAAGCACTGCTTAAGAGCAGTAGTGTTCAATGACAGAATCTGTTACTGCTCATTACACACAATTTCATAATACAGAGCAACTATTTGTATCATCAAAACGTTTGCAAAAAAGCTCCTACATAAAAAGTTGCTTTTAGCTACTTTTCTGTGCTATAGTTCCCAAAGCCATTTACTGAACTTTTTAAGTGCTATTTGCTGTAATTGCAGCTTACATTAAATAGCATTATTGTCAATAAAACCCAAAACAAACTTTTATAACCTGTCACTGAACCAGGTAATGAATAAAATAGAGTTTTCTGTGATATAGTAACAAATAAATATCTGTGTCTTCTAAGTTTTCTAAAATTATTTTTTTCTTTATATCCCTTTGACAGATATTGTGTTAAACTTTCGCACCACATTTGTGAGCACATCAGGCCAGGTGGTGTATGATGCACGCTCTATCTGTGTGCATTACGTCACCACCTGGCTCTTTGTGGACCTGATTGCTGCGCTACCTTTTGACCTGTTGTACGCCTTCAATGTCAGTGTGGTAAGTGTTAGTTTTGCTTATTTTGAAGATAATTTTATGTCAACTGTTTATTCACAACCTTATAAACCTATTTTTGTTTTTAGATGTTTTAACGGCCCTCACACAGAGCTTTGTGGGAGACCACATTTCATTTGTTGGGCATGCCATCTTAAATTATTATTCTATTTAAGCTATGCATTCAATATCTGTGTGTTTAGTACTTTGGAGTTCATCTGCTGAAAACAGTTCGATTGTTACGGCTTCTACGCTTGCTGCAAAAGCTGGAGCGCTACTCCCAGTACAGCGCAGTGGTACTCACATTACTTATGTCCATGTTCGCCTTGCTGGCACATTGGATGGCCTGTGTCTGGTATATCATCGGCCGCAGCGAGATTGAGAACAACAGCCCAGGTTCCTGGGACATTGGTGAGTGCCATATCTACAAACTGTCAACATAGCTGTACCAACCTTTCATGTGTAAATTAATTCAAACAGATTCTTAAGGTCTTCTAACAAATTTTAAATGCAATGTTTATCCCTGGTACTGGCTAAGCTGAACTAGAAATGACCCTCAAAATAAACTCCTAAAATATTGAATATCTCTGCTAGATGTTTTATGAAATCACATACTCTAAGTGAATTGAAAAAATCCATAATAATGAAAAAATAGGGCAGTTATCTTATTAGCATAAGTACTGCAGTCTAACAGATCAGACTGAGGCCTTGTTTGAGGCCATCTCATTTATTTTCACATGTGAAAGAGTTCTTTTCACAGTGTCTCATACACAAGGATCATTATTAAATGTGTCTGTCCACTAATATTCTCATTACATTGAAAATGTACAACAACCTTTTTAATACAGGTGCAAATGCCTTTTCAAATTAGGTAGACAAATGAAAAGAAGAAAAAAAAAGAGGCCCGACATAATGTGTTTTGTCAGAAGGACAAAACAATCTCTCTGGCTCTGCGAACAGCACACTGATGAGTCTCTGATTTAAGTAATTCTCTTCACATCATTCAAGCATGTGTCATGTCTGAACAAACTTACCTTTTTCACATTTGTTCATGAGCAGGTGAATTACTGCATCAGTCTGACTTACAAATGAACCTCTCGCTCAGTCTCCCCTGTGCTACCCTCCTCATGAATAAGGAAAAAGACCAAGGGTAAAAGAAATGGCTGTGAGAAAAGAGTGTATGATGACATTGATATGATCTTGACAGAATGAATCTCACAGGACTTGATTTATTAAAAGCCATTCGTCTTTTTCTTGACCAAGATAAACTAGGGGAAATATTTTAGGAGTCCTATAAACTAATTTAAAAAATGTAGTTCAGTTCTAATTTGATTTGACTTTTTATGAATCTTTCTCCAGGTTACATAGTTACAGCAGTAGGTGTTGACGAGTGTCTTTACGAGAGAGTCATTGAATCATTCACTGAACCGATTCGTGCAGGAGCAAAACAAGTGATTTATGAGCGATTCAGGTTATTTAATTACTTAAACCTTAAAATGTGGGAGTGTCCAACTTATTTGCACATACCATTTGAGCAATTATTCATAGAAAATTGCCTGCAATATGCGTACAGTCTAACACCATCTGTCATATCTAATGAAAGTGATTCTGATTGGCCTAAGCATCAGCAATATCCTCAGGCACATCTAAGCCCTGACCACTGTTCCACACTGGCTGCTGGCCAGTGGTTTCAATTACATCCACATGTTCTCCTTAAAAGCAGGGATACTACTCCAATATTCAGTCTCTGCTGTTGTGCCAACAATATTACCCATCATTCCCTCTCACCCAGTTCTACATTGCCCAGCCATTAAATATTAAGCAGATGAGGCTGCCATGACACGTCTAGTTTTGCTAGTGGAAATGGAAGTTTGTAGCACATCAGAAGGAATATTTTAGCACTGAAATACAACACACATCCAGTGTTTAATGAGACTCAAATGTGTGACAGTTCGGCTTTCAAATGGCGAATGTAGAATTTGGAAATGTAACAGATTTACAAGAAGCTGTTTTATATCTGGTGAGAACTAGTTTCAGCTTGGCTCTTTACAGTTATTATCATTTGCCTTTGTGAGGCAGTGTTATTGATGATAATGAAATATTGAAGTAATTTTGAGTAGTGCTGTCTATCTGTGTTGGAAATAGGGACATAAAAGGATGTATAGTAAATAGATTGTAGGTTTGCCATATCAATAATGAAAGGTTTCTCTGAGGGTTCCCCCAGGAGCTGATTGAACTCTGGTTGTTCTGTGACTCCCTCTTCATTTTTTTTCCCCCATATCGCTCACTTCATTGGCCTCACTTCAGCAGAACACTGTTCTTTTTAATGGCTAGCTGCCCAGCAGACCTTGAGAGACTAGCGAGGATTTTCAATTTGGCTCCAAAAATCATACTGTCAAATCAGTCAAAACTCTTGATTCTTTCTCAAGTGGTTTGGAAGAGAACAGAGATCCCTCACTGCTAGAAATATATTATCCTTTTGGTCTTGTCTTATTACATGCATTTTAATATCCTCTTTTTGCACATCAGTCTCCCTTACCTTCCTCATCCAACACTGATTCCTACATTCCTGCTTGAGTATCATGTATAACCCCCTTTATTTAACCCCTAACCCAAGCTAACACTATCTTGAAGAAATCTATTCCCTTTCTACTTGTCTTTTCTCACTGCTCAAAGAGCTATCTTTGCTTTTTGTCATATATGTCATTACCCATGGGCTTCTCTTTGGCTCCCTTCTCATGCCATGAATAAATAATGTGCGCCTCACAACCATATCAAACATATACTTATACTACATTAGGTATATTAGATATTCAAATGTATTTTTCTTGTGTACTTGTCCCTTTTTCCTCCTGCGGTGATTTACAACCCAAAGTAACCTTTGTGGTTTGAGACACCATTTTTCCATTCATCATTCACTTTCTATTCATATTTCCATCCTAAATAAACAGCAGGATTTGTAAAGTATATGTTTCTCAAGGCTGTTCCATCAGAGCATTACTGGTATAAATTAATCTTCGGCAGTGCTCTTTGCTAGTATTACATTTACATTTGTTCTATTCATTGTAGAGACCGTAAGCTTGTCAAGCACTGGTTGATGGCTGTTTTTCACAAATAATTATGCACTTTGTCATCAAGTGCAATTGAATTGTCAAAAACATAATTTTGTTTTATTCTACACAAATAATGTGACAGAAAAGCTTGCATAAATCTCAGTGGTGTCTGGAGAAAACACTCTCACTAATACATACCAGCTTCACTCAGCCAGTCCAGACATCCACAGCTTTCGCACACACATGCAAATATTAAGTTTTGATGCCTTTGAATGTAAATAATATATATTTTGTCTCTAAGTTGTTGGTTAAATGTTAATATGAGTGCAGCTACTATACAGGATTTAATCATGGCTGTGAGTTTGGGGCAATTTTAACATTTAAAACCTGAAAAATGTAATCTTGAAAATGTGTGAGGATCAATATTTCATTAAAATAAAATAGTTGAAGATAAAATGTAGTTATTTAAAATCTTCACAATGTAGGTCTGTTAAATGCACATTACTCCTGCTAGCTAAAACCATTATCACCATATAAAAGGGAAAACTATTGTGTAATATTATTAAGTATTAAAGCAATTATATTATTACTTTGAGGTGTACTCTCGTTTCAGATACAGTGGGTTAATACCATTTGTGTAAGGGGGGCAATTATAACACTCTGACTCTGAAGCCGATTCAATATTATTATCAAATCTTTCTCAATGTAAATATGTTAATGCATTATTACATACTACTGGTAGTTGTAGTAATTTTATATACTCTTTTACCTGGTCAACCAGTGATTTTAGAAAGCAAAAGTGAAAGTGAGAGGGAAATGGAGCTGCATACTTCTCCATAACAATCCTTGATCTGAACAAAACCATGGAAATCTTTATCTCAAAACACTGTAGACATAAACCAGAGCACAAAGAGGAAAAAATATAGATATAAGAACAAATCAGTACATACTAACATGAGGAACTTTGGAAGGGATTGTTAGAAATCAGATATCTATAGCAGCCAAATAAGGTGTTCAGCACATATGAAGGACACTTTTCTGCCTATTAGCACATGAAGACACATTACATACAACAAAGGGAAGACTTTGGATACGTTTTTATGTCAGGAAAGGAATGACCCAGGTTTCTGGTGTATGTATGCATGAGAAAGGTAATTTGCTGGTCGCTGTGTAAATGAGAAAAGTGAGTGTTTGTTTGTGTATTTGTGAAGGAGGTTTTGTCATGTGTGATTGTGCATCAAACCTTCCCTGACAACTGCTAGCAAGAGGTTCTCTCATTCTCATTCCCTTTCTGACCTTCTTTTTGGTCTCCTTGTTAGATTTTCTGGTTCTCTCAAAAATATCACTTCTAATGCCATATATGGTACCTGTACTACCTCCAAACTAGACACTTATAGACAAACAAGCAGGGAGAGAAGAGAGAGAGAGAGAGAAAGAAAATGTATAGAACCAGTGACACAGGGAAGAAAAGTAGAGTCTCCAGAGGAAAGTTCAGCCTACTGCAAACCAACTGATATTCAAAATGCTTCAGATTCAGCACCATGGACAGGGACAGTCGCTCTGTATCTGCTCAGTTCTGACAGTGACCTAAGAACCCTGGACAGTGGCCATGTACTCACTGAAAAAGTTTTTGGAGTGACAACCTCATTGCATATTGGGTAGTTATAGTGCCAAACACAAAATAAAAAAAAATGGATTGTTAGAACAATCACCAAAACTGCATTATGACAAATTATGAACATTCTAGACAATTTCACAGGTCAAAACATATGCCAAATGTGACCCTGGACCACAAAACCAGTCATAGGGGTCATTTTTTTTAAAATTGAGATTTATACACCATCTCAAAGCTGAATAAATAAGCTTCCATTAATGTATGGTTTGTTAGGATAGGACAATATTTGGCCAAGATACAACTATTTGAAAATCTGGAATCTGAGGGTGCAAAAAAATCAAAATATTGAGAAAATCACCTTTAAAGTTGTCCAAATTAAGTTCTTAGCAATGCATATTACTAATAAAAAATTAAATTTTGATATATTTACGGTAAGAAATTTACAAAATATCTTCATGGAACATGATCTTTACTTAATATCCTAATGATTTTTGGCATAAAAGAAAAATCGATAATTTTGACCCATACAATGTTTTTTTGGCTATTGCTACTAATATACCCCAGCGACTTAAGACTGGTTTTGTGGTCCAGGGTCACAAATGAGTAAATGTTACATTTTCTTCCTTTCTCGTAGGCTGGTTGCATGAGCTGGGTAAACGTCTGGGCACCCCCTATTTACTGTCCCCTCTTGCATCCCTCATTCCTGATTCACTGCGCCCCACCATCTTGGATAGATTGGTGGTCAATTCAAGCCAGTGGAACGGCACTGATCTGGTGGGACATGAGTCTGTGTGGAACTCGAGCCAATGGAACACAACAGGAGCGGGGCCAGTGGGCACTTCAAACGCAGGACAAACTGGAGCCGTACTGGGAGGCGGGCCCTCGATTCGGAGTTCATATGTGACATCACTGTACTTCGCTTTAAGCAGTCTGACCAGCGTGGGCTTTGGCAATGTCTCAGCTAATACTGACTCAGAGAAGATTTTCTCTATCTGCACCATGCTGATTGGAGGTAAGTGCAAGTCACACATTTTTAAATGATTTTGAGTTTTGGATTTATATTGCTTTACTACATGGATGTACATATTTGATTTCTAAACATTGATAATTGATTTTGAATTGAATTGATTTTTCTTGATCATTTTAAAATATCTATATACACTATTGTTTAAAAGTGTAAGATTTTTTAATGTTCTTGACAGTTGTATCTTATGCTCACCAAGGCTGCATTTAAAAATATTGTGAAATATTATTACAATTTAAAGTACATTTTATATTTGCATATATATTGAAATGTAATTTATTCCTGCAATGGCAAAGATGAATATTCAAGACCCCAAACCTTTAAACGGTAGTGTACTCCAGTGGAAAGGATTAGGAGTACTATTATATGTATAAAGAAACACACAAACACACACACACAATAGACAAAATATCAAAAATATAACAATCCATAACTATGCTAATTAGGCATCAGCTAACAGTAATTCCAGGTAATATCTTCAATCCAACAATATATATATATATATATATATATATTTTTTTTTTT
>NW_015628913.1:704944-724027 GCF_001515625.1 Sinocyclocheilus rhinocerous
ATATTTTTTTTTTTAAATATTAATTTTTAATTTTTAAAGAAAATTATCCATAATTTTAAATTATGTCAAGATTCTGTTGCAAGAATTTTGGGAAACAGGAATCTAACAGGAATGTCTATCTAAACAAGAATATTAAATATTGAAGGTTGAAGATGATGTGAATGTCATGTATACTGGGACAAGTGTATTTGTGCCCCTCTGGTAGAATTCCGCTCTTGTTTCCTTAATCGTTGTGTTAAAGACATGGTTTAATAACTTCTCTTAGCTTGGGGGGGATCCAAATGTTCCCTTTGTTATCTTTCCCACCCCCACCAGACATCAATATTCAGAAAAATCATTTAGTCTTCTCAAGCAGTGATGATTTAACAATTAAAATGTTCAAGATTATGATGGTTCCGCCACCCCACAATACAGATTGGTGTGTTTGTTTATATGTAATAGTGCACATTTGGGACAGACTGAAAAACATAAATGAGCTAATTCTGTTTTTTTTTTTTTTTTTTTTTTTTTTTTTAATTTAACAACATTTTATACATGATCAACAGGTCATTGGCAAAGTAACAAAGTGATTAAATATTGCAAAGGCACAAAATGAAAGCACAACAATAAGACAAGAACACATAAATAATCTGTAGTCTAAAAAAATTACTGTGATCAACATTAAACCTGTTTTTGTTTTCCACCATGCATTCTCATATGATTGGCCAAGACAATGTTTCATGAACTGTTGTGATAAACTAAAAAAAAGGGGGCAATCATGAGCACCCATTTCAACTCTAAATTTATAGATGGACTCCTTAGATTTATGTAGACTTCACATAGACATGCAAAAGATGGCTAGAAGACCGCAAGTCCAAATCAAGTGCACTAATGAGTACATTTTCCCAAGGTCTAAACTTCTATAGACTCCTTGAATTTCCCAAAGGACTGCATTCTTCGTAAGATAAGACACAGAGGTGCATTTGCTTTATTGGAGTAGTCTTTAGCAGTGACGATTACGTTTGTGTGTCCATCTGACCTCATTTACTTTTAATCTACATTTCCCACAGGGCTCCATTCTTAGAGCAACAACATTTCCTTTGACCATGTTATTCATTAAGCTTTGCTACTTATTGATTATCTTTATCTTCAACACATTTCCCAGTGGTAGGTAAGGTTTATTGACCATAGTTTAACTACCTCAGAATCTTCAACCATATTTATAGAAGCAGTGCTGGTTGAGTACATATTTGTCCAGTATTCCTGCATTTATCAATTTATGATAATGGACAACATTCTGTATGTCTCACGACATGTTGCTTTCATGTTTAATTGCAAAACGAGTGACTTGAAAGTTTTAATTCAGCATGTCTTCATTTGTATGATTCAACACCTTAGTGTTGGCATGTTTTTGTGGATTTTTTTACATTCTTTATACATCCTAACCAGTTTAACTCTTAGAAGGAGGCTTACGTTGGCCACTCTTAGCTGTTTTCTTCTAACATTGGGATTCGCCTGCCACAGAAATGGAGCGGCTTGTTATCTGCTGAGACAGCTGTAATGATTTTTCGGCCGCATGTGCCCTATGTGGGTTTCAGGGAGATGGTGTGAGAGTGGATTGAATTTTAAGGCATGTCCTCTGGGCCATGAAGAGAGAGACACAGGCTTCATTGCACTTTGCAAGGCCAAATGAGGATGGCTGAATCCATGCACACTCACATACATGCACACTGAATCTATCTGTCACCAAATCCTACCACTAAGGGCCATTTCTGTCCCAGCCAGCTGACAGTTGGGCTCCTACCCACACACAGAGATCATACACAGAGGGTATTTGGGGAACACTGATATGCCTAAAATTACCATAATTATGTGAAACGAGTGAGCATATTTATTGTATTAATCAGACTACAGTACAATATAATGTCCACCACCTAATCCAGAGTAAAGGTTTACTTCCCAGAGGCTGCGCTTTCATAGCTTAGACTTAATTAACTTCTTGGTTATGCTTCATTTAAAGGAATGGTTAACCCAAAACTGAAAATTCTGTCATAGTGTACACAACGTGAATAACAGAATTTTTATTTTTAGGTGAGCCATCACTTTAACAAATGTTTCTCCTAAAATTAATTAGCAGAAATAAAAGTTTGATTTGATTTGATTCAGTTCATTTCAAAACACTTGTTCTCAATTCGCAAGGTCACATAGAGTAACATTGTATATGCTTCAAAACATAATGCAATAAATAAGAACATAATACTAATGGTCAGTGTCAAACAAGTGTCTTGCTTAATATGTAGAAGTTAAGTGAGTTGCTTAATATGTAGAAATTGTTAATCATCTTGAACCTCAGGAGGTCAAACTGTTGTACGAGTTTTGATCATTTTTATTTAGAATTGTGTGCACAATTTTCTAGCAAAAAATAAATATACAATGTGTATTAAATATAACACTTGATTTTTAAGTAATGTTGATATTAAAAGATACCAATGTGTACAATATTTGTGGAATATGCCTTTTCTGAAGTGCCTCTTCAATAAGTGCCTCCAATCATGAAAGGAGATATAAAATTCATGTAGTGACCACTGCTCAGATAATTTGGTATTGGAATGATTTGATGAGACATGTTTGAGTTCATATTGGCTGCACAGACCACACAGAAACTCGAGAATTAAGAAAAGGTCTCCATAGAATCTTCCTCCTGTCTTGGACAGACAATTCAGCAAGAGAACTCATTTGTCCTTCCTACTGGAATCGGGTGGTTGAAACCTGATGGTGGTTTTATTAGCTCTTAATAATTCTTTTGCCCTATTTCACCTACTTTGAAGATTTTCATGGAGTTAATCAAAAAGCTCATCCAAGGCACATAACCCAGGTGCAGCCACTTATGCTGAGCGCAGTTCTTGAACAGAAGAGCGGCATGCAATTTCCGCAACAATTTATGTAGACTTCAATTAGCACTCCATGAGTACTCTCCAATCCTTCTCGATTGTTTACACTCATGTTGGCAAAGTTCACAATGTTAAATAAATAGATGATTTAGAGTTTGGTGGTGGAGTGAAAACTGAATAATAGATATATAGCAATAGAAAGAAAACAGGTTGGAGCAAGATGTTAAAACTGATCCCCTTCTCACCAAATGACTAAACCTTAACTCCTGCTAAAATCTGTCTCAGGTGATCGGATCACAAGTGGCCATCACAAAGATTGGATATTGCATTTGTGGCATAAACACGAACGCATCCTGATGTACAACATCAAAGGACTGTCCATCATTGCAACGGAACAATGGTTTTACATTTTACTAGCTAGGTGTGACTTTTAAAGCAACAGCCTGATAAAACACTGATTACAAGTGATTACTGGAGACTCATGTTAACACCATGTGTAAATGGCATTCTGTCTCTATTCCTCTCTGTAAATGGCTGACCACCTGCAATCAGACAGATGGATGTTAATACAGATGTTAATACAGGCAGATGTAATACTTATATAATAATCTTGCCTTTATCATATTTATCAAACCTTTAGCGAGGTTACACTTCCTCCACTGAGCCTAAAAAGTCTATAGGGAGGTATACATGTATGTATTAAACATATTAAAAACTTGTTTATAGAAACTGATTTATTCCATTTTAAGTGTACTTCCTTATTAATGTGCTGTCATGATGTTGAAAACTTGAAAGAACACTTTGCAAAAAACATACAGCACAACAATGTCATTGTTCAAATTCATTAAGTCACCTGAAATGTTTGCTTTATGTGTCTTTCCCCAGCACTCATGCATGCCGCGGTCTTCGGTAACGTGACGGCCATTATCCAGAGGATGTACTCGCGCCGCTCGCTCTATCACACTCGTACCAAAGACCTCAAAGACTTCATCCGCGTGCATCGACTGCCCAAGGCCCTCGCGCAGCGCATGCTGGAGTGCTTTCAGACGACATGGTCTGTCAACAATGGCATCGATGTCAGTGAGGTAGTACTTTTAAACTTTCATCAAAATAAGTTCACAATTTATCAATCATGCTCAAACTGTTGTACTGTAAGTGTGGACGCAGTTTTAGCTACTTTCAATTGAAAGCAGTTGGCAACACTGGCGGCTAACTGAAAGCGCTGCTTCTCTGCTGCTCACTGCACAGAACAGACGCCGAGAGAGGTGACACTTCTCCCTTTCACGCTTAGTAACACATACAGCTGTTCCCTCACCACAGTGCAACACCCCTTTCAAACAGTGTCGCGTTCCGAACTTTGTTTAAGTGACATATACCGGTATTGTGGTATTTTCAAAATTCATATCATAACAAAAATAAAAACCGGTATTCGGTAAGAACCGGTATACCGCCCAGCACTAATCCCTCTCATCTTTTATCATTTGATTTATTTTCTCTTTCCATTCTCTGTCTCATCCATAACTCTGTTCTGCTCATAAAAAAGAGATTCCATCTTACACTCACAATGTATTTAAAGAGCCCAATTCAAAACACTTGTTACACAACTCATAACCGTCTCTTTGCTTTGATATCAATATCATCTCCCATTAAAGTCTAAGTAGAAGACTCATCTACAGTTTTTTTTGCTGCAATTGTTTCCTTGAGGATCAACTGTAAATCAAAAGTTTTTATGCTTTTCAAGAATGAGAAGTAAAAGTAAGTGCTTCAAATAAAAGATCTCTTTGTCCTCTCCCAGCTTTTGAAGGACTTCCCAGATGAACTGCGGGCTGACATTGCTATGCACCTGAATAAAGAGCTGCTCCAGCTGCCTCTGTTTGAGTCGGCCAGTCGAGGGTGTCTGCGCTCTCTGTCGCTCATTATCAAAACCTCCTTCTGTGCTCCAGGAGAGTTCCTCATTCGCCAGGGTGACGCTCTGCAGGCCATCTACTTTGTCTGCTCAGGCTCCATGGAAGTGCTCAAGGACAACACTGTGCTGGCTATACTGGGTGAGATTACACACAAACAGTAGGGTTTAGGAGATCATTTATGATAATTGGGCCATTTTTTGCCAGTCATCTCAATTGCAAAATGCAAACACACACACACACACACACACACACACTCAGGTTTGTTTTTGTGAAAAGTGGGGACATCCCATAGGCGTAATGGAAGCTCAATGATGAAACAAAACCAGACGGAATTTTGGTCTAAATTGTGAGACAATTTACTCAAGAATGATTTTATGAAAAATCTAAGCAGAAATTTGTTCTAGTTTCATTAAAAAAATTATTGATTTAATAAAGGCACCAAATGTTATTTTGTACTTAAACTGTTGAACAAGAATTGTATATTGCATTCAAACATGTTTTAAACACTGCCAGGCAACAGATTCCATGCAATTCTATTAGTGGCACAAAAAATTCACACTTTTTTATTATTCAGGTAAAATATGTGCTGCTAACTGTGGAAAACTGAAAACAAAATGAAACAATTACATACAGACTCAAAGGTCATTGGTAACACTATACAGCTAGTGCAAATACATTTCTGCGTGTCAGTCATGCTGACTTATTCAATGGCTTCTGTATTACAATTTCACAGCAATTTCAAAGCCCGTTTAAATTCCTCCTACCTGTCACTATTAGTTGTGCTTCCTATGTGATATTGAGACAGGCCAATACAATAAAAACTGCCCACACATGCACACACACCATCCATTAATATCATTGTATAATTTATGACATAATTCAGACATTATAAATGAGCTAAATAATCGCTCTTTTAAACCACCTTAACACACACACACACTCACTTGCTCAGCGAATCTCATCCTCCCACTATCTGTAGTTCTTATTGTTTCGAGGGAGGATTCCCATATAATTTTCAAGTCTACTGAACAGTAACTATAGTAATTCACCAAAATTGGGTGAAATAGTCAATTTTAGTTGGATTAAACTTTTTTTATGTATTACTTTTGAATGAATGAAATTGAATATTTACAATGTACAGTATGATTCTCTCGCCTGGTCCAACAACTTGGAAGGATTTTTTTCACTGAGCTTTCTGCCTTCTCTGCCGAGGATACGTGCCTTTAAATTTGTCCAAATCAACATATCTTAGAAGGCAGCATAAGCATACTTTTCATCTTGCAATGATCCCTTAAAATGCTTTCTCAGTAGGCAGCTTTCTAGGACAATCAATCAATCAATCAATCAAAATAAAACAAGGAATTTATGTAATATTACTATGAACTGTACAGGCCCAACAGTATGCTAATTTATTAACACACAAAGCAGACAGGAGGCTCAACACAATACAAGTATAGTATAGTATAGTATAGTATAGTATAGTATAGTAATTCACCAAAATTGGGTGAAATAGTCAATTTTAGTTGGATTAAACTTTTTTTATGTATTACTTTTGAATGAATGAAATTGAATATTTACAATGTACAGTATGATTCTCTCGCCAGGTCCAACAACTTGGAAGGATTTTTTTCACTGAGCTTTCTGCCTTCTCTGCCGAGGATACGTGCCTTTAAATTTGTCCAAATCAACATATCTTAGAAGGCAGCATAAGCATACTTTTCATCTTGCAATGATCCCTTAAAATGCTTTCTCAGTAGGCAGCTTTCTAGGATTTTCACAACATCATCTGATACCTACAAATTCCTCGTTTTTACCATAGGCTATGTTGCTTTGGACCAGTTGACCAGAGCTGGTATAAATATGAAGCCTGCATTCTGACATTACCTTGTGCTTTCATGCAAGAAATATTAGCAATCCAGCTCACATGTACTTGAGTCTGTGTTTGCTATTCCATGCACCGTATCTGTCATTCCCACACTTACATTCACATTCCTAACACACTCTCCAGTCCTTGAAGAAAGATACGAAGAAAAATGTTGACATAAATATATACATAGAAATCTGATTCACATAGTAATAATTTTCAGGAAAATCTAGTGTAGCCACTCGAATTTGAGTCAAGCATGAGTTAACAATGAAATGTTTTCTGTTTAAATATTTTGGAAATGTGTGAATATCTCTCCATGCACTGCACTAGAAAAGGTCAGTGCTTTTTGGGGTATTGTAGAGCTTAATGAGCTCGGCAAGCAGCCCAGATGTGAAACCCAGTAGTATTCATGAGGATTCATGATTTTATGACCTATTGTGTCCTTCAGCGAGGCACTTAGCCTACTGGTTGCTGCAGTAACTGCCCTGTAAGTTACTTTTGATGACAAATAACAATATAATCCATGTAAATATCTTTTTTCTTCTGTGAATCACATGATCTTGTACAGTATTGTAAACCCTAATGATATCTGCTAGATAAATACTCAATGTTAATGGGGCAGAAATGCAATGCTACTTGTCACAATTTTCACTCAAGTGAATATTTCCTTATTTTTGAAAGGCATTTGTTGTATATATGCATATAAAGAGATATTGCGCATTGCATCTATTACTGCCCAGGAAAAAAACATAAGCTTAACACATGTTGGGCCCAAGTTAACCTGTCATAAATTTGACACCGATTTATATTTTAAATATTAATGAAATATAGCAAGATTATGAAACATCAAAACGTTAACACATTCTTGCTAAAATTGTGAAATGACATGAATTTTAATATAAATCAACAAATAAAAATATAGTTCTGAAAGTAGCCACAAAAGATACATACATTAGTAATAAATTGCCTTTACTGCTATCCCTAATGGCTTAATTTACATAGGACCGTTCTGTGTCATGCTGCTCTAATCAGTTCGCTTTACAAGCACATGGATGAAAACATACTAATAAACACATGCATAAAATAATATGAATAACATGGAGGGGAAAAAAAACAAGTAAATGGAAGAAAATTTTACAAAAACAAAAATTAAAAGAAAGCCCAGGCTTTTATTTCAAATGGAAATCATTGCCATAAACAGATTCTGTCTGTGGGTAATTTAATAAAAAAAATGCTCACCTGTCTGCTTCATCTGAAAGCATTCATTGGAGCTGTACACAACACAAAGACCTCCCAAAAACCTTGCTGTGAAGCTTCTAGAAGCAAGATAGTAGCAGGTGAAATGGCCTTCAGCTGTTAGTAAAAGGAATCTTGATAAGCTGCCGGGATAAGACAGCATCTTCTAACCTAAATGTGAATGATAGCTAAAATACATATTTACATATGCAGTTTTGTTTTGTTTGCTTTGCAGTGTTTAACAGCAATAGTTCACTCCAAAATGATTTTTTCTCATCATATACTCAACCTCGTTCTAAACCTGATGAAACAAAAAAGATATTTTGGGATAAGAATGGGATAAGGTTTTGTTTTGCAAATACATGAATATGTATTTTAGATTCAGAGACTGTACACAGAGTTTGTTGCTGCATTATACGAGTCTTAAAGTCCCTGTAAAGTCAATATTAAGTATGTGTTCTGAGTTTG
Organism: Sinocyclocheilus rhinocerous; assembly: GCF_001515625.1. NCBI lineage: Eukaryota > Metazoa > Chordata > Actinopteri > Cypriniformes > Cyprinidae > Sinocyclocheilus > Sinocyclocheilus rhinocerous. The sequence goes on from NW_015628913.1 coordinate 713,293, forward strand.
TCACACCACAGAAAAAAGTATTATTAACCACCATAAAAAAATCCGCTAAGTACATAAAATAAGTTATCAATCTCTCTCGAAAAAATGGCCGGTATACTTTGCTCTCAAACGCTGGGGACGTGTCTGCTGTCTGCGCTGAAACCACACCCACTCACGGGAAAGCTGCTGCCTCTTAACTGTCAAATACCGCTACAGCCTGAATGGATGCTCCAAGCAGCTTAATTGGATTTACAAAGCCATACATATTGTTCCGGTGCGTCATCGACAGTTATTATAGTGTTAGGCGAGGGGCCATGATTTTAGCCCCGCCCAAAAAATCCTGAACACAGAATTGGTGAAAAACTGTTTAACGGTCTAACTCCACTATTCAGTACTACAGAATTCACAGTCTTTGTAATGTGTTTCGGCAATACATTTGTAACAATTATAATGCATTTAGAACCAATTCTCAGAATTGACTTTAATCTTTGGTCACACACACACACAGACACAGACAGACAGACAGACAGACAGAGGGAGAACCTCCTTCATTTCTTCATAATCCAAGGATTTTTTCATAATCCTTATCTAATGTGTTGCACCAGAGCATATGAGCCAGTTTGATGAACAAATACTGTCCTGTTTGAGATGTATCAATGCAGTGCTGTCACAGACATCATCCATATGCCTTTGAGGGTATTAGGACTGGATTTCAATGAATACATCTTCTCTCTCTGCCTCTTTGTGTTCTTTTGGTGCAGTCACATAGGACCCTCTTTGCCATGGCCTTTCCTTTCTGTCTGTGTCTTCTGTTTCTTTTTTCTTTTATTATATATATATATATATATTTTTTTTTTTTGGAAAACTGCAAGAAACAGCTTTAACCATAGATGGACTATGAAACCTGTGTTTTTTTCTCCTTTCATCTGAACGTGGAGCAGCTGTTCAACACACATCCACACATTCGTTTTCTTAGACCCGTCATATGAAAGCATGAGGAGCCAGACCTTATTAAAAACATTTGGGTGGAATATGGATAATGCATGCTATGATTTGTATAAAATTATACAATATCTAGAAGATAACGTATCCTTCATATATGACATTCATTTACAAGGCACTTTAAAAGCTTCTTCATACCAAAGGACAAAAAAAAATATTCATATGCTTACAGTTTTTCATCATAAACTATTTGTCGTATCTGAACCCCCTCTTGAACAGTGCCTACAGTTAATCTGGAAATAAAGGCTTTCAAAAGGTCACAGTAAACGATGAGCTAAAGCTCTCGCTGTGCTAAAGGTTCCTGTGTGTGTGTCTGTGGGTCTCTTTATCTCCAAATCCCCGGACTCTATTGCTCTGATCAAATCAAATATTGGTGTGCTGCTAGGCCACATCCACCTCTCTCTCACACACTTAATAATTGATGGTTAATGCATTATTAAAGTGCTTTGACTATTAATACTGGCTGACACATGAAGGCGAGAACCATAGATCTCCACACACATGGAAAATAATGTGGGAGGGAGTGAATCAAGGAATGGGGAAAAGAACATGCAGTACAGAGAAAATAAACACAAGACAGACAAATTCTTTCACTCTGCATAGTATAGCTCTGTTCCAAAACCTAGTGAGCTGCCTACCTAGACAGCGTTTTATATAATTATACACTAATCAGGCATAACATTATGACCAGTGACAGGTGAAGTGAATAACACTGATTATCTCTTCATCACGGCACCTGTTAGTGGGTGGGATATATTAGGCAGCAATTGAATATTTTGTCCTTAAAGTTGATGTGTTAGAAGCAGGAAAAATGGGCAAGCGTAAGGATTTGAGCGAGTTTGACTAGGGCCAAATTGTGAAGGCTAGATGACTGGGTCAGAGCATCTCCAAAACTGCAGCTCTTGTGGAGTGTTCCCGGTCTGCAGTGGTCAGTATCTATCAAAAGTGGTCCAAGAAAGGAACAGTGGTGAACTGGAGACAGGATCATGGGTGGCCAAGGCTCATTAGGTACGTTCGACTTCATGCAGCACTGCGCAGATCGATCGCAATCTGACTTGAAGCAGTGCATGCCGGTTAGTAATTTTGTCCGACTTGAGACGGCGCCGACGCCACGTCACTGTCACGTGTGGCATCAAAGCACCGCGAGAGCGTTTCGAGAGCAGCCGGCTGACTCAGCCGGCGCAGTTTCTCCAGAGCGGCTGCAGGAGCGTTGATGACGACACAGCCGTTTCACGATTGGCCAGATTCACCGCATGACAACTATCACGTGTGTTTCGGGTTTATTCTAACCTTTTCAATTCCAATAATAGCCACAAATCTGTTTTTAGAACAGTAAAAGCTTTTTTACTGTAGTCGCAATGTTATATTGAGTCACGTTTATCATAAAACACTGATGAAAGCATATATGCCCTCACTTTATTAGTATTTAAATGGTATATATTTACGTTGAACTTTATTCTTGAACAGATGGCGATGTATTAAGACGTAGTCCTATATAATCAGTATATATCTGTTGCTCATGAAAACGTTTCTGAAACGTCTGTATATTTGACAAATAATTGCATTTAATTCACTTCATCTGTGATAGAGTATGCAAACACAGCGCAAGCGTCACTAACGGGAGCAGAACGTGTCCAGCTTGACGACTCCGTTTTCAACTCCGCCCCCGACTGCAAGCGGCTACTCTTGTGGACTGCCATCTGTAGCCGTGCTTCAAGTCGAACGCACCTATTGATGCACGTGGGGAGTGAAGGCTGGCCCGCGTGGTCTGATCCAACAGACAAGCTACTATAGCTCAAATTCCTCAAGAAGTTAATGCTGGTTCTGATGGAAAGGTGTCAGAATACACAGTTCATCACAGTTTGTTGTGTACGGGGCTGCATAACCGCAGACCAGTCAGGGTGCCCATGCTGACCCCTGTACACCGCCGAAAGCGCCAACAGTGGGCATGACTTCAGAACTGGACTGCATAACAATGGAAGAATGTGGTGTGGTCTGATGTATCACATTTTCTTTTACATCACGACGGCTGGGTGCATGTGCGTCACTTACCTGGGGATCACATGGCACCAGGATGCAATATGGGAAGAAGGCGAGCCGGCGGAGGAAGTGTGATGCTTTGGGCAATGTTCTGCTGGGAAACCTTGGGTCCTACCATCCATGTGGATGTTATTTTGGCATGTACCAACTACCTAAGCTTTGTTGCAGACCATGTACACCCTTTCATGGAAACCGTATTCCCTGGTGGCTGTGGTCTCTTCCAGCAGGATAATGCAATTGGTCAGGGCTGTTTTGTCAGCAAAAGGGGGGGGGGCAACACAATATTAGGAAGGTGGTCATGATGTTATGCCTGATCGGAGTATATATTTAATAGCTTTATAAAGAAGTCTTTTGTCACCAAGGCTGCATTTATTTGATAAAAAAATATATAGTAAAAACCGTAATATTGTGAAATATTATTACAATTTTAAATAACTTTTTGCTATTTTATATATTGCTGTGATGACAGCTGAATTTTCAGCAATCATTACTCTACTCTTCAGAGTCAAATGATCCTTCAGAAATCATTATAATATGATGATTTGTGAAACATTATTATCGATTTTAAAAACCGTTGTGCTGCTTAATATTTTTCTTTTTTTCCCCCTAGGATTCTTTGATTTAATTGAAAGTTTAAAAAGAACAGCATTTATTTGAAATGGACATATTTTGTAACATTACAAATGTCTTTACTGTCACATTTGATCAGTTTAATGCATTCTTGCTCAATAAAAGTATTAATTTCTTAAAAAGTGAATATATGTATATGATGCTACTGGGTATAGTATATAAAGTTGTATATAAATCTCACACTTATTACACCTTCCTTTTCCAGAGAGTGAATGGACCATTAGACCATGACATATACAACCTTTAAGATTGAACTATTATATCTTAAAAGGAAGAGGAAAAGTAGAGCTGTGAATTAATGCACACACACATTCAGGTACACATATGCCTGCCTGTGTTCCCATGCACATCCACTCACTGTCACCGAGACACTGTTTGGTTCGGTGTTTGGAGGATCTGCGTTTGATGTTGAAAACACACCACCTGCACACACGCAAAGTAATGGCACTTTCCTGTGGCGTTATCGATCTGACAGCTTGACCCGAGGATCCACAGGAGGCTCCGGAGAATACTGGAGAGAGAGAGAGAGAGAGAGAGAGAATGAGAGACAAACAGATAGACAGCCAGGAAAACAGAGAGAGAGCAGGAGAGATAGACACTGAGCAAATTGGCAATGACTGATAAAAAATTTAAGCTTGAAACGAAAGTGAACGATTAGTCAAAACAGACAGCAATAAACACTTATTCTCAGAACCAGACCAATAAAAACACGCAGACACACAGATGTCTCTGAGCTGCGTTTGTAGGGGGAGTGATTGTCTTAATTAAAGCTGTGATATGAAATAGCTTCCTCCTCCTAGACTCATGTCACCTCGCAATGAGATTACACGTGTTATTGCATTGTAGAGCTACAGTCTTTTGGGGCTGTAAGGAGAATGAGAGACTGATTCTGAGAGAGGACAAGAAAACAGACAAGGAAAGGAGGAAACAACGAGATGGAGAGTGAGATTTCTCTTCAGGCCCTCTCACATGGCTCACGTCAGTGTTGCCTGATGCATTAAACTCTATGGATTGAATGCACACAAATGACTCTTTTCATTCATGTATATTTACTGTATTGTTTCCAAAGAATCCTGTGAATTCTGTTATTGAACATTTAAATGAACCAACAATTTTTCTTGCTACAATCCCATGCACACTTCCTGCTTTTTGCTATATATAAACCATCATAAAAATCACGCTTCTGTGACACCTTTATGCCGAGGGCAAATAAGCACATAACACTTAAAATCGCTATAAAATGAAAATTGCAACCAAATTGTCTTTGCTGTTGTGACATATATATTCAAATGAAATGGCTTTTCAAACAAGAAAAAAAAATGTGGGGTGGAACTTGATTTTGTGTTTTGGGAATTGATTGGATTATAGAAAGTGGGTGATGCAAACTGAATAGATGAATGTTTTATGTGAGTGGCTGCTTGAGGAAAAGGGTTGAAACTCATTTGGCCATTGGACAACATTTATTACACAGTTCTCGAACCGGAGCGCATGCCATTAGAAAAAAGATGTTGAGACAGTGTGGATATGTTATGTTTTTAATTAAAGATTATGAGGGCACTTTAAAAATTTTTTTTAATATAATAAAATTTCCATAAAATAGTCATGGTCCTGATGGAAGTCATGTATTTAATGAAAATATGGAATCATGGGATCGACTAACAAATCAAGAATTTACAAGAACAAGAAAACATCAGTTCAGACCTTGCATGCAGAACAGTCACAAGTAAGATTTATACCACATTACTTTTTTATATGTTCTGACTTTTTTGATTGATGCGTAGTTTGCAAATACAGTTTTGGCAGAATACATGGCTACTTTGTCAATGGACAATCGTGTTTTTGCTCATATTGGGAAGCAGAAGAGAACAAGGGGTAAAAGCAACAAAAAGAGAGAATAATAAAGGAAAACAAAACAAACTGCAGCCATTGTGTTCAGCCATGTTATCTTAGAGACAAGATGCATAGAGCTCTTGTAAACATGACAGTACAAACATGCAAACACACACATTCCGTGCATAATTACCACACCTGCTTACTTGATGAAAGATGCACTGCTGAACTCAGTTGCCTCCAATGTGTGCCAACTGGTGTGCCATCCCCAGAATGCACTGCTCTGACATTTTAGCACTCTTCAGAATTTGTCACTGTTTTCATAGTCCCTTTGCACCAAACCAGAACATATTTTTAGCCTCTATGCTGCCTTGTGTGCCTCTCCTGTGTCTCATTTTCAAACCTAGAACAGACAGTTTTTGCTTAGAACTTTAGCGTCTAAGTTTGATTGACACTCTGTCTTTGTTTACTTGTCTGAACACGTTTACACAAAATACTGGAGGGATCTAATATGCATATGCAACTTTAAATGTGTATTTATGAATATTGCTTGACAAAGCCTGTTTAAGCCACAAATTAACTTCTATATACTTTTCTCAAACAGGAAAGGGAGACCTGATTGGATCGGACTCGCTGACAAAAGAGCAGGTAATTACCACACCTGCTTACTTGATGAAAGATGCACATATGGTCTACCACCCATCTCTCCCAGCACTGCTGAACTCAGTTGCCTCCAATGTGTGCCAACTGGTGTGCCATCCCCAGAATGCACTGCTGACATTTTAGCACTCTTCAGAATTTGTCACTGTTTTCATAGTCCCTTTGCACCAAACCAGAACATATTTTTAGCCTCTATGCTGCCTTGTGTGCCTCTCCTGTGTCTCATTTTCAAACCTAGAACAGAAAGTTTTTGCTTAGAACTTTAGCGTCTAAGTTTGATTGACACTCTGTCTTTGTTTACTTGTCTGAACACGTTTACACAAAATACTGGAGGGATCTAATATGCATATGCAACTTTAAATGTGTATTTATGAATATTGCTTGACAAAGCCTGTTTAAGCCACAAATTAACTTCTATATACTTTTCTCAAACAGGAAAGGGAGACCTGATTGGATCGGACTCGCTGACAAAAGAGCAGGTGATCAAGACCAACGCAAACGTGAAAGCACTGACGTATTGTGACCTGCAGTACATCAGCCTAAAGGGACTGCGTGAAGTGCTGCGCCTCTATCCTGAATACGCCCAGAAGTTTGTCAGCGAAATTCAGCACGATCTAACCTATAACCTGCGGGAGGGCAGTGGAGCTGACGTGAGTGATGCTTGCAAGTATACATGATGGTATTCAGGGCAAAGCGTGACAATCCCAGTGTATTACCTTTGATTCTACATCTATGACTGTAAAGGTCAAGCAGTGTGTACATGTGCTTTTTTTAGCCCAAATCATGTGCATGAGGGACTGAGGCAATTAGCACAAATGTACGGGGCAGGACTCAATACATCTCCTAGGATTGGATTATCAATATTGTACGGTTGTGCAGTGGAGCTGATATGAGTCCTATAAATAGTGCATTATTCAAATAGACAAACACGATAATAGTGCCTTCATGAGCATTATGGTTCATATTCTCTGCTGTATCAGTTCTTTTAGATTTTTCTTATACAATTATTTAGTAGATATAAAAATAGAAACATGTTACATACAGTGTACATACATACAGTTTTTGGACAGTTCACCCAAAAATTTAAAATTCTGTAATAATTTACTCCAACCTACAAAATATAAAAGAATACTCTGTACTGGTGTTGTTTAATTACAAAAAAAGATAGGAAAGGAAAAGAAAACTAGACCTGGAACCATGTAAATACTGTTTGAGGCTACTTTCTTCTCCATGACAAGTAGATTAGAAACAGAAAGTTGTGCAGCATTGCTTTGTGTACTGCTGAACATTCGAGGCTGGTGTGAACAGTCACTTTAGAAAAAAGCAAGAAATGTAAATCTGTAACCCTCTACTCCACACCCAGTTGTCCATAGTGAATTGTGCATGTAGAGTTCCGAGTTACTCAATGAATTCATGAGCCGTGATCTACAGACTGGAGGTATGTGTGTGTAACGCTGCACTGCCCACACCCACAAGCAGCAGAATACAAAATGGATCCCCATCTGCTGTCTTTGGCATCTTTCCTTCCTTCTTGCACATTCTTGAAGTCCGTGTCCTTTCCCTGACCTTGATAAAGCCCCTTCCCCCCTCATCTTCAGGATGCACATATATGCCTGTGCATGAGACCCCTCACTTACAAACACACACACACACTCTCCCAGCCTTGAGTGTAACTTGCAAGGACAGGAATAGCAGCAGGCTGCAGTTTGGAGTGTGTGTCGATACTAAGAATAGCACAGAGGGAAGGCGGGGACTCCGTGCTGGCTGGGTCCCCCGCGCCTCGAGCTAAGATTGGATCCTGTAAGATAAAAATAGCACTGAAGTGAGAGGCGTGGGGGTGGGGTGGGGTTGGGGTGGTGCCTCTTTTCTGTCCTTTTCACTTTTTCCTGCAGTGCTGCTTCTGCAAGGTGTCACATGCAGCTTTCACTCTAGCTGGAGAAAGATATTGCTGTGTTTGAGGAGAGAAAGAGGGAGATAAAGTGAGAAAGAGAGGGAAGGAACGAACGATGGCTGGTGGAGTGGCAGGGACATAATATGTCAATATATACAAGATACTGTTGCAGTTTAACCCTACCTCAAATCGAGAGGTTTTCAATCGGATATACAATTTTCTCATAGCATTGTGAAGGGATTTGTTTGACCTAGACCACCCAGAACACCCTATCAGCTGTATAGCAATGCACTCTCAAAACACCTTAGCAACCGCATAGAAATGCCCCGGCAACCAGCAACAATAGCTTGACATCTTGGCAGTAGCTTTTGCATATGCAAGCACTTCATTTCCTTCATTTTCCTAAAAATCAAGTTTGTTTGTGCCATGAGACATAACGGATCAGCATCAATGCTCATTTCACATGTGTGCAACCCCAGAATGCACAGAGAATACCAATGAACGCACACTCACACATACATTTGCACGTAATTGCAGAGCTGGTGAGAATAGAAATGTGATTACTGGGCATTACTATTTGTCTGTGTGTGTTTGTGCACTAGGGCTTTGGAGGAAAAAGGTAATGCATTCTTTCCTCTCTTTCTTGTTATACTTAGCTGTGATTGACTGAATTTGGCGACTCGAGGGAGATGGAAATGCCCGAATAAACACCTCGTTCTCTCTCACTCTCTGGAGGAGGGGAGGGAAAGAAAGTGAAAACTTCTGTAGAAACACCAATTTAAGCATCTTACACACATGCACACACGCTCCCCTCGTGCCACTGGAGTCTGTGTTACTAAGATTGGAAGGAGATGTCTAAAAATAAATTCTGCTTTAGGTGGGGTGTGGGACTGCAGTCGGAGCGTGGGGGTGGAGATCATGAGAGCAACGGGGAAAAAAACAAGATGTGAAGAAAGAGAGAGGCAGGGTGCGGAGAATGGGAGGGGGATTGCAGATAAAGATGGAGAGATTTCAGTCAAATTGAATAGGGGAGAGCAAATGTAGGGATGGGAAGAAAGGGAAGGGGGAGATGTTCATTAAGATTTGCTCAAATTGTTATTATTTTTCAGTCTCTTTCCTTCTTGTTTATGTGATGGAGTTTGTTAGTAATACAGGGATGCGGGCTGTGTGTGTGTTGCCACCCTATAGCGACGGACGGTGATTGACACAGTCTTTTATGTGTTTTGACAAAACAGAAATAAACAGTGCCGCCTCTCTTCTCTGCAACCTCTTCTGTGGTGCCGCAGGATTACACTGCTTGCAGCCATTCTTTTTTTATGACATTCTAAGAACATGCAGTGCTGAGAGTTAACAACGAAGAAATCGAAATCAATTTCAGCTTCTACAAAGAAGAGTGTTTTTGTGTGCAACAATACAATGGAAAGTGCAATGGAAAATATGCAGAAAGTTGAGGTGGAGAAACATGGTAGAAATGAAGAGAGGAACAAGAAAAATCAACAGGCTGTGTTAGTCTGCCACGCACTGGTCATGACTCTTTACTAACCATTTGAATTTTCAGATTTACTTGCTATTGAAGACCAAGAATGGTTTTTATAAATGTAAATTGTTCTTTAATACCTAGATTTGCATTTTTAGAAGGAAGTACTAATGCTTGCAAGGTAGCAGTAGAATAGTGTTAATGTTAGAGGTAACCCTAGGTTCAACAATTCCACAGTTTCACGGCAGTGAAAAGTGATTATAGATGGCTAAATAATGTAAGATCACAAATTAGCTTGCAAATAAATGCAGGTGAGAAGGCCGGTCACTATTCAGTATGCAGATATTGCAGTCAGATTGTTGCCAATTTGAACGTGAACATTTTGTTCAAGACTATGAATGGAGGATTTTCAAACTGTAATAAATGTATATACACTAATGTTCATGTTTTTTGAAAGAAATCTCTTTTATTTGATAAAAAAAATACAGTAATATTGTGAAATATTGTTACAACTTAAAACAACTTTTCTAATCTATCTTAAAATGTCATTTATTTCTGTCACATGATCATTCAATCATACTAATTAAATTTTTTTTTCAAAGTCTATTAAATGTTAAAATGTTAAATTTGAGAGAAAATGCATTTCATAGAGTTCATCTGTAGCAGTATTGGTATCTATGATACTGGCCTTCATTAATAATAGGCTACTAGTAAAAGATTAAACCCATATTAAAAATATACCATCTTTATGTTGTTTCTATTTGGAGATTCGATGTTAGACATTTGGAAATTATGACAGTATAAATATATTATACTAATATGCGATTAATCGCATTTAATTACAGAAAAATTAGATTTTTTTAAAATCGATTGACAGCACCAAGTATAAATATAAATTAGATTTGATTAATTACTTTAATCTTTATTAAAGGGGTCATATGATGCTATTTTAAAGATCATTATTTTGTGTATTTGACGCGTTACTCTGCGCTGCGCAAAACTTTTGAACAGTCAATAGCAAATACTTAAACTGATAACAAAACATCTGTTCCTGTTCCTAATATTTCCACATAGTGACGCAGCTATGTGGGGGCGTGTTAGAATGAGCCGTTTTAGGTAGGCGTGGTTGACTCTTAACTTTTATAAAGAATATCTCTTTGGATTTGGGACTTGTCTTTGCAACTTTACAGATCTTCTTTATGCACCAAGAGCTTGTAACACTTCAA
>NW_015628913.1:724070-732030 GCF_001515625.1 Sinocyclocheilus rhinocerous
TCGGGGCCTCAGCTCCCCCCTGAGATCACCTCTCCTCCCCCCTCGCCCCTTCCGCCCTCCGTCAGACCACACGCGACCCGCCACCCTCCAGATCCCTGTGGTCAGTTTCAGCAGCGCCCCTCCAGAACTCAGCCCCAGGTACACATACACATCGCACATCACATCCTCAATGAGCTGCGGCCCTCTGCTGGCTCTCACAGGAACTTTACAGATTCATAATTTAGAAGAAGTATCCAGCTACCATGACAACCAATTTGGGTAGAATCCCTGCCTGCTCTAGTGATTGGTTCTTCAATTTTACACTAAGAAATCAAGGCTTATCTAAAGCTTAAATTTAATTAGCAAAAAGTTAAGAAATCAATTTCTACCTAGGCATTTTTATATTACATTACCAGTCAAAAGTTTGGAATAATTAAGATCTTATGTTTTTGCAAAACGTCTCTTATGCTCATCAAAGCTGCATTTATTTGATGAAAAATACAGTAAAAACAGTAATATTGTAAAGCATTATTACAATATAAAATAACTTTTATATTTTAAGATGGAATTTATTCCTGTGATGGCAAAGCTGAATTTTCAGCAGCCATTATTTTAGTTTTCAATGTCACACGATCCTTCAGAAATCATCATAGGAATAAATTATAGTTTAAAATATATTAAAATAGAAAACAGTTTTTTAAAAGTTACTAAAGCTATTATTGTTAATATTATTATTTCAGTTATTTTTAACCACACTGATTGAATCTCTTACCAGCTCTTCATCAGCTGTACATGAACAACAGTGCATTTGTCTGATGTCTCTGTAGGTTTGTGGACGGCATAGAGACAGAAAGCAATTCCAGCTCAACACAAAGGTTTGAGTTCGGTCCCACCCTACCTCAGAGCGGTCCTCCATCCCCTTCCCCAGGTACAAACACAACTACAAAGCAGAATGCGATTTCTGAAAGGAAATATCATCAAGTGATATTTCCAAAAATAGACTGTCTTGCACAATCAGACTTATTCTGCAGCTTATTCTATCCAAGAACCGCCCACTTAGACAAGAAGGGACCATCTGACCAATATGTAAAACTGCCAACTATTTTTTTTTAACGTGACATTTAGGGCTGGTACATCTGAAATTGGATATGAACCTCAAAGCAATACAGAATATTTTGCTGCTCAGAGATATTTGTCCCACTAAATGTCTCAATCAAAACTCTTCAGTACCTTTGAGGATAAGACTTGATGCCACAGACCTTGAACTTTACAAACCTTAGCAAATCCATTTATTAATTTTTTCCCTCTCAATCATTCATCATAGCAGTCTGGTAACTTTACTAATGCAACTTTAATTCCGATGCACAATGACTTTAAAGCTGGCCAATCAGATTGCAGCTCTTACAAGTTTTGTGTGCAATATGCATCAGAAGGCCAGGGAACAGTTTTCTTCATCAATCCAAGCCTCCCTCACTGTTTGCTTAAAAAAATATATGTTTAACACTCTCTATAACAACTTACCTCATTTTGTGTGCATCTGTGTGCAGTGAACCAGGAGCAGCTGGAGACCAAGCAGAGCATCACCAAACTGAGTGAGGAGGTAAATGAAACAAACATAAAATCAGAATTAATCAAATTATTTTATATAATCAGTGTGACGCAAACCTCCAGACCAATTCCGGTCTCAAGTACTACAACACTGTGGATAGAATTTTAGTGCTCGGCACCGGAATAGGTCTCGAGTCTGGGTCAAGACCAAGACCATGGAAATACGGTCTTGGACTCAGACAAACTCCTGAGTACTACAACATTACTCAACATGCAGGTTATAAAATCCCTTTATATCTGTGAAGATGTGTGAAAAGTAGATCAGGCTCTACCAAAACCAATAAACCACTATAGGCCATGCATTACATTGATTGTACCACTTTTAAAGGGTGTAAGACAAGTGGCTTATTGATTTTTGTAAAAAGGCTGCTCTACAGCACTATCATAAAATACATCTTTGTTCAGTAAGTACAAGATAGTAAAGAGTCAGCTGGTCAACATAGCAAAATAAACCCAGAGAGATTGATCAGGACCTGGATGCTAAGCGAAAAGCTCTTCATATCCTAAAACGACTTAATTTTGTGACAGCGGAATGATTCAAGAGACATGCAGCCACTACACCCATAAGGAAATAGTTACCTGGGACATCGTTTAATGTGAATAGTTTTGAATGAAGAACATCCAGTCAGATTTTATAGCCAGAACTATATGTTCCATAACTTACATTCTGCTGATCTCATTCACAGATGACTAGTCTATCCCAGCAAGTCTCTCAGCTGAGCAAAGAGCTACAGGAAATGACACGTCTCCTCCGGCCCTTGCTTGTCATTGGATCTCAACCTCTCCAGACAGCCCTTAGGCCAACAATGCCTCCATCTCCCAGCAGTAGCAGCAGTCCAACAATATCCACGCCACCAGCTCCTTCACCCACAGCCACATCGTCTGCACCGCTCAGATCTACATGCACCCTATTGGACAACGCAGACACTGGGAGCATTGGCTTGCCCAGCTGTCTCATACCCACCAACCTGCCGCAGAGACCCCAAGCACAGGCTCAGGCAGGCTGTTCGAGGGAACCTTCCTTTCCAGTCCTTCTTTCTCCAGTGACAGCCCAAACGGAGGGGGAAGGCACTCAGGCAGCTCCGGCCCAGCCACCGCAAGCCAGCCACCCCCTATCCCCATCTCTAACCTTTTCCTTCTCGCTCCCTTCTTTCCGCTCCCAATCTACTTCCTGCTTTCCCTGCCAGGGTCCTCACCAACCTGCCAGTCACAGCAGAGGTTTGCTACCTCGACCCCCCTCACAGGACACCCCACCTCTACCGCTGTCTCATTGCTCTGCACCACCCTCGATCAGTAACTCCCCTGGTGACCACAGGCTGGGAATCAGTCAGTTTCCCTCATCCCCTTCCTCCACTGCCACCGCCCCTCAGGTCCAGCCATGGCCGTGCACCCCTCCTTCTTGTCCGCACACCTCCCCTTCTTGTCCGCACACCTCCCCACCCTTGCCCTGCTTCCTGGACTCCCTGCCAGAAACCCAGGCCTCTTTTGTCACTTCACAGTCCCCGCAGAACCCCAGGCCGGGACCTCCTCAGTTAGAGTTTGAGATGCAAGAATGGGCAGCAGGAGAAAGGCCTTCCACAGAGCATATCAGCTTCATAGATGAAGAGGGACCGCCACTGTGAGAGACTGAAAGATGAATACTACGATTAGTTGACTTAGCAAATAGGGGAGTGGTGAACTGGGCTGTGACTGCAGTTACCCCAACACACCTACATTCTGAATGACAGACAAAACTGATTGCTGTTTCTTCAGGACGATACTCTTGTAATTGGATAGCTTGTGGCTCTTTTCTAAACCCTAGTGAGCTGCCTACTTTTACAGACAGCATTTTTAGGCATCTTAGGCAATTAGGCATGGTACTGACACCTTTTTCAAATGGCAGACATCTAAAATGATGCTGTCTTAAAAGATACATTGTTTTGGCTAAAATCTATGTCACTATTGTATGTATGCATCATGGATAAGACATCTCCGAATGCATTCATTGAAAAGTTTTATCCAGGAGTGTCCTACTCGTTACATAAAACAAAAACACACAAGAGACTAATGCTGCATTTATACCATGCCGTAATTACTGTTATTCTAATTATTCTTGCATTAAGTCATAGTCAATTATGAGAATTATTAGACATAAGTATTACAGAAAAACTACACTGCTATTTTGAGTGTTCCCACATGATTGTGTTGCAGCGATCAGGTGGTACAAGTTCAAGCTTTGATGGTTTTTAGACTGGGCTTGGGAACTTGGCAGGTTGAGGGACAATTGCTACCAATGAAAACGGTTTCAATTCAGTCATTTATGAGGTTCCTTTTTGGTTAGAATGCTACTTTAGATTGTAGCTGCCTATGCAGACAACTTACAATAAGGCAGCGTACTATGATTTGGAACAGAGCCACTGTGGCATTCAACACTTGAGAGCACCTCATTACCTGACACCAGTCAGTCACTCTCCTCTGAGCACAACTTCATGAAGTTCCTCTTCTAAAGGCATTCTAGGGTCTTCACAGGCATCATAAATCAACATAAAGCATGGTGACCAGAACTGCGAAGCTCCTGCTTTGGTCATACCTTGCTATGGGAGTTTAATATAACAAGTGAAAGTGCACTGATTAACTTGCATGGCTGTGCACTAATCATGCACAGAATACAGGAATTGTCAGGTGGTATTTCTTATCTCTGTATTACCAAAACAATGTTTTTACTCTACGAATTACCCACTTTGCAAATCGAGTTCATATTTGAATTTCCAGATATGGCAAATGAATAAGCTGTCACAACACATTATCCATAATACTTCATTTGTTTCATCCAGACTGTCCCAGGCTACTTAACACATTCACTAACCAGAATCATGAGTTGCATATTCAGTCAGAATGGAGACCTTGGGAAATGCCTGTCCTCCACTTCTGGAAAATGATCAATTAATAAGCTGAAAGTGTAACACGTCGCTGACACGCACACACACACACATTAGATAGATAGATAGATAGATCAAAAACAGAGAACAATCTACAAATACTTGTTCTTTTCTGAAATACTGTTAATCTTCATTGCTCAAAAATTGAAAGAATATTAGCTGTGGGTATACCACTGTTCAACTAACATGTTTGACAACATGCTCCTCAGCAAAGGTTAGTCTAGTCTTTTGATTCTTTCTGCTGATGAGAGGCTTGGTCACTACAGATTATGCTTTCAGTACGACTTCTCTTAAATGTGCCGAGTCAGATCCATACCGTTCAGCACTGGCGAGCAACTTCAGCTGCAGTGTTGAACCGATTCCCCATTGAGAGTCTCTGCATTATCCTGTCTTCTAGTGCATTTGTCTTACGTGGAAAACCAGCCTTTTGGGGGACTTGAATCAATTAGTGTCATTTTAAAGATGCGATATTCAAGAAAGTACAGATTTGGAACGACAAACCTCTCGTGCAGTGGCTGAAAGGGTCATCGCTTTGGCCTACATCTGGACAACCTTCTGTCGCAGGATTTCAGTCACCTTAGAGCTGCCCGTCATCTTGCAATCTCAGTGAAAGTTAGAGGAATGCTGCCAGTTAAATAGGGTTTGTCATATAATTAAGGAAATTAGCACCAGGTGCCAGATTAACACCAATAACTTGGAGGTATCTGTAAGTGTTCTCTAATTTTGATCAGAATTCTTTTTCAAATATCTGATGTAAGTCTTTATACTGTGCTTCACAATACGATTAATTTATGAAATATGCTTAAAAACTGCCCTTCTACTCCTGTTAGAATGACTTCAAATAGGACTAAGGGGTGACCTTGAAATTTAGGAATTTGTAGGTTGTTCTCTAATTTTGATCTCTATTGTGTATATATATATATATATATATATATATATATATATTCCCATCTAACACTATTATATTACTATACCAGTCAGAGCTGGGTAGATTATTTACAAATTGTAGTCCGTTACTGATTACAAATTACATGACAAAAGTAGTAACGTAATCCATTACCAATCACAAATGATTTATTTAGCACTTTGTCCCTTGTATAGTTGCAGCAACTAGCGCAGAACATTGTGTCGCTCACAGTATCACAGTTAAGCCACCCATCACATTTCCGGAGCTATGACAATAAAAGAAAACTAAAGTTTTGATGTTACATTTCCCATTGAGTTAAAAGTTCAAATGTTCACTTGCATTGCTTAGAATGGATTTGTTCAAGTTGCAGAGCGGCCAAAACTATTGTTCATATACAGTGTAAAAAAAAAATACCGTTATATGTTGAAATCACTAAAAGCATTACCAGCCATCTGGCTGTTTCTTTTACTCGCCAAAGCCAATTTACTCACATTTGCACTTGGCAAGTGTTAATTTTTGACCCTGCACACACCATGCATGATATGCCAAGCACTTTAATATATAGTAGCCTAATAAGTCATGTTCTGTTGCCCAAGTTACTCCTATCTCCTTTAAAAGAAGTCATAAAAGGCATACTTAAGACAATTATCAGAATACCGTACTTGGAAAAAAATGGTCAAACTACTATCATTGTAACATGCGAAACAGTAATCATATTTAGCAGTCAGACTATGAAGGGGTCGGCATGTCAGATACTGGGCAGCCCATGCAGGGTTCTGAGAGCTTGGCATGACACCTAATAAACAGCCAGAGGAGTTAGCATATCTACAACTGAAATAAACTCATATACACAGCTTTAGCCATCCTGCCAGCGTGCCTTCTCATTAAACATACAAAACATCCTATAGCGCTCCCCATTTTTCAGCGTTCACAATACTTATCAAAAGCTGTTGGTCATATATCACAGTAGAGAGCACTGCACTTTTATTTCACTGTTCTATTTATTTGAATGATTTTATGTATGTATTTATCTGCTGTCCTGATAAGAAGAGTTTCCCATGAGGAACCTCACAGATGATTCTTGCAGCTGGTGTCCACGGAAGCAGAAACACCTCAAACTGAATTAGTTTCTCACCACCGTGTGATTATGGATTTCAGTAATGAAGACCACCTCAGCATCTCTGATATCTGATGACCAGCAACAGACTGGCTAAAACCAAGCAGCCAGTGTCACCTCTTTTCTCTAGCTGCCATATAATTTGGCACATCTCTTGGAACCATACAGATATCATCTCGTTTTATTAGTTTGATGGGGACGCATGGCACGTGCGCCATCTGTCCATCCTTACTAACGTGCACTTGCTTGAATAGGGAAGGGGCACGCTGTTTATAACACAATAGAATACTTTGGTTTCTATTTTCTTTACCTAGGTCAGGGGGTATGAATATGGATAGTAGGAACTTTGATGGACTTTGGGGTTTCCTGCATGTCCATTTAATTTGCATGAGGAATGTGCCTGCATATATGGGGGGAGGGGTTGGGCTGCACGACCCAAGGCAAACAGGGGTCCAGATGTATTTTATTAACTGTAATGAGCTTTATGAGAGACACTTACCAAGATAATAAAACAACAGGTGATGTTTTATAAGAATAAAGGCTCCTGTGTTCCTTTTAAAACAACTTTATCCAAAGAATTCACAAAATACAAATTAAATTTGGTTGATTTGAAATAACAGTTATTTCAAAACAACCAAATACTCACTTTAGTTTGTTACTTTATTGTTCTTTATGTACATTGTTTGGATTCAAACCATAGACTATAAAAAAAGATCGACGACGCATCTCCACTTCCTTCCACTATAGAAAATTGAAGCCAAAACATCGCAGTATTGCCAATGACGTCATTTGGAGCCAGAGTCTGTGCAGTAGTGATTGTGAGGTAGAGCCGCAATATCAAAGTCCCACCCAAAAGACCCAATTGCAAGCTCCCAGTCATGACAACACACCCAGTTTTTATAGCATCAAATAACTAATTAAAAGCAAACTTATTAGAGAAACAGACACTTGAACAAACATCAGTGTGAAAAGAATGATGGAAACCATCTTTGGGAAACATTTAAGAGTAATTAGATTTTTTTTTTTAGTTTAGCTTAGCTTACGTCCCATTCGTTTACTTGGAGAGGGCAGGGTTTATGACCTGTAGTGCAGTCAGCCACCAGATAGCGATCAAAATGTTTTGGCTTCGCTTTTCAGGATGTGTACTTCTCTTGATTCAAATGTGTTTTTCCCTATATGAGCACCAAGGCGCAACATGTCTAAAGCATGTGATAACTGATAGACTTCATCTTCAGTAAGTTATTCAGAATATTTTGGTTTTTCTGCTACTTTTTTTTTTTGGTAGCAAAAGTAGAAGATTATATTATTTGGGGAAAAAAGGGTCACAGGCAGGATTCAAACCTGTTTTTCCTACATGAGCACCAAGGCATGACATTTCTGAAGCATGTGCCTCATATCCAAGCTCTTTTGTGCTGAAAAGCCCTTCCCGAC
>NW_015628913.1:732058-747808 GCF_001515625.1 Sinocyclocheilus rhinocerous
CAGTGGGCTGCTCCATGGCAGAGGCCTGCATATATTTGAGTGGAAACATTCAATATAGAGCTTCAAAAAGTGGGAGTTATGAAGAGACTGATTCATGTAAAGATAAAGGGAGTGAAAATGGGAAAACAAAGAACCTGCGTAAAGAGCAAACAAACTTTCACCTTCTGCTTGGGGTTGGATGGTTTCTACGAAATGTCTTTGTATATGACCCAACATGCTGCCTCTCCAGATATACCCACATCAGCCTATATTACAGAGAGGAAAATACAAAGGGGAAAAACAACCTGAAAAGGAAATTAAAAATCCAAAAAATATATTTATATATTTATATTTATATATATTTACGAGGTATGTATCCACAAAAAAAGAACAAAAACAAGCAGTCTTTTTCTAACCTTGTGTCAAAGTCCCAATTAAAATAATAATAGTTATAATAATAATAATATCAATAGTAAATCAGCAAACCAAAATAAGGAGACTAAGCTCCTAGAAGCGTAGCACTGAGAGTTCAGTCAGCTTTCTCCAAAGGGAGTCCAAAGCATCAAAGCCTCAATCCACCAGGTGGCGCTGCAACACACGTTGAGAAACTTTTTTTTCCTTCATATTAAGCCCAAAAAAACAAACAAAAAAATAATAGTTCCAAGAGTTCAGCAGAAAACGTATTAAGCCAACGTAGCTGAAAGCCTGTGGCCCCCTGGCAACCGTGTCTCTGATTTCCGAAGCTGTTCAGGGTCTCCACAACAAAAGGTGTCTTGTGCAACAAAACAAAAGGAAGAGCAAAACGAAACTCGAATCTAAAACAAAAACACAGGAGATGTGATCCTCCTAGAGATTGTTAGTGAGGCTGTATCCCGCCTTCCTTCAAGGTCATGCCAGATACTGCTGCATCGCCTTTTTTGCCCTGAGAGAAAGAGGGAGATGTGAATGGTTAAATCATTACTATGGCAACAAACCAAACATAAGATGAAACAACTACCAACAGATGAATGCCAGTCTGTCGATCACCTGTCACAGAGGTTGGGATCTGATGCCTGGGTGAGTTTGTGTAAGATATCAACGAAGCCCATCTCCCTTAGCTTGTCTTGTCTCTCTTGTGAGCCTGGAAGAAGTGAAGAAACACAAACTTGTATTCTTGACAATACACAAAGAGTCCTATTTAACACGAGGACTGGTCTTACTATCAGATACAAATAAACAACACTAAGAAAATCTTCACCAAATGTATTTCCAATGCTGCACTGTTGTTATTTTCTGAACAAATTGTTTAGAGGAATAATAATAAATAATAATAATAAGAGCCTCCAAATTAAATATTTAGGACAAAATTAAGATGTTAATATTTCATAAATATTTTCCCCTTGCCATTTAATCAATAACACCATTAAATTTAACATAATAAATTATTGGTTGTTAGGGTTTTATTGTGTATTCTTTCTTTAGGACATTGAATGCCTTAATTCAAACTGAAAACTTAAACCAGATAGACATTTTAAATATATATTATATAAAATAATAATAAAACAAATGATTCATGATTAATATTTTAATGATAATTTGACAGCACTAATGACACTTTTACTGTAAATGCTTTTGTGCATGTTTTTGTATTTGGACAAACTGAGAGCACAACAGTTAAACTGTCCCACTACACCTCCACAGAACCCATGTGTCCTGAGCTCCTCACCGTCCTCCTCATTCCAGATGAGGTTAGAGATGCAGAAGGTGGCAGCCAGCTGCAGCTTCACATTGGAGTGACCCTGAAACATAGACAACAGAAAAAATTACACAAAAGCAAAAGAACTATCCAGCAGGAGAAAGACAAGAAGGGGCAAGAGCAAGGGACAGTGATAAGGTGGAAACAAGCAGCAGCACAAGGACACTATGGTACAGACAAAAAAAAAATGTATTGAAAAAAGCCCACAACTGAGAAACCAGATGAGCTAATGACAATGCACTGACCATGTAATATTTAATTTTTTGGAGCATGTCGTCATTGGTCATAATGAGTTCCTTGGCAGTGTTTCCGTCAGCAATATTGGCCAATATGCACAATGTCTGCAAAAGATGACAAAGCATTGTTAAACATCAGCTCTGGAAACTATTAAAATCAATGCTCCTAAACGAATGTTCCGGGTTCCACAGCAGTTATCTGCATGCTTAAGGGAATATAAAGACGTTTCATATATATATTTTTAACCTTTTTAAGACCTTAATACTTTTCAAGGACTTCTACAAACACCTTGAATAGACAGAGCTGAACTTGTATTAAACTGGGAACATTCTTTTAATAAAATGCCTGTGGAATATAATAGCTGCTTAAGATGTCTTACTAGTCTGATTCTGTAAGACCCAGTGAGCACAATGCCATCTTAGTGTGTTTGAGCAGCTCACCTGCTCTTTGACCTCTATGCTGTGTTCTCCCTCCAGGATAAGCGTGACCGCTTGCATTATCTGCTTCCCATGTGAGCTCATGTCCTTGGCAGTGTTTCCGTCAGCAATATTGGCCAATATGCACAATGTCTGCAAAAGATGACAAAGCATTGTTAAACATCAGCTCTGGAAACTATTAAAATCAATGCTCCTAAACGAATGTTCCGGGTTCCACAGCAGTTATCTGCATGCTTAAGGGAATATAAAGACGTTTCATATATATATTTTTAACCTTAATATAGAAAACAATTTAAGATCAATTTTATATAAGAAATATAGAAAACAATTTAAGATTAATTTTATAACACAATATTACTGGTTTTACTGTATTTTTAATCAAATAATTGCAGCATTGATGGGAATAAGAGACTTCTTTCAAAAACATTAAACATGTATATGCCACAAAAATACCATATTTACACAGTTTAATGCACCACAGTGTATCACACTCAAAACCTTTATTCTGTTGGGATTCGTCTCCGTCTCTACTAACTTTGCTCTTCTAGTCTTTGCAATATTTGCCCACTCTTCTTTGCAGAACTGCTGAAGTTCAGTTAAATTTGATGGTGAGCGTTTGTGGACTGCAGTCTTCAAGTCATTCCACAGATTTTCAGTGGGGTTTAAGTCTGGGCTCTGACTAGGCCATGCAAGGACATTCACCTTTTTCTCCTTCAACCACTGTATGCTCAGTTTTGCTGTGTGCTTTGGGTCACTGTCATGTTGGAAGGTAAACCTTCTTCCCATTGACATCTTTCTGGCAGAGGGCAGCAGATTTTCCCCATAAATGTTTTCATCTATCCTGACAAGTGCTCCAGTCCCTGCTGCAGAGAAACACCCCATAACAGGATATCACCACCTCCATGCTTTACTGGAGAAATGCTGTTATTTGGATGCTGAGCTGTATTGGATTTCCGCCAGACATATCGTTTGATGTTGAAGAAAAATAATAAAATTTTAGTCTCATCTGACTATAACACCTTTTTCCACGTGGCCTCAGAATCTTCAAGGTGCGTTTTGGCAAAGCTCAGTCGTGACTGCATGTGGCCTTTCTGGAGGAGTGGCTTTTTCTTGCACCCCTCCCATACAAGCCACATTTGTGATATTGTCATCACATGCCACCCCATAACAGGATATCACCACCTCCATGCTTTACTGGAGAAATGCTGTTATTTGGATGCTGAGCTGTATTGGATTTCCGCCAGACATATCGTTTGATGTTGAAGAAAAATAATAAAATTTTAGTCTCATCTGACTATAACACCTTTTTCCACGTGGCCTCAGAATCTTCAAGGTGCGTTTTGGCAAAGCTCAGTCGTGACTGCATGTGGCCTTTCTTGAGGAGTGGCTTTTTTCTTGCAACCCCCTTTCTTGTGATATTGTTGTCACATGCACACAATGACCACTTTTTGTCATAAATTCCTGCAACTACTTCAGTGTTGCTGTTGGTCTCTTGGTCGCCTCTCTGACCAGTTTCCTCCTCTTTCCTTCCTCTTTCATTCAGTTTAGAATCGCGTCCTGATCCATGGAGGGTCTGTGTTGTACCAAATACCTTCCACTTGTTAATAATAGACTTCACTGTGCTTCTAGGCATTGATAAAGCCTTTAGGAAGATCAAAGTTGGCACACCACAACTCCAAAAGTAGAAAAAATATTTATTTATTTAAGCTCTTAATCATCTCCTCATTGATAAAGCCTTTGACATTTTTTTTGTATCCATCTCCTGACTTGTGCCTGTCCACAACTTTACCCCAGAGATCTTCTGATGGGTACTCATAGTTGATTGTTTGCTTCAGTTGCACTACCAAGGACTGAAATGCTCCAGGAAAGCTCTTTTCATGCTGAGCTAATCAAAATGACCACAGCAGATCACAATTGAAAGTCAAATGGCCCTGTGTGCCATTGAGAAGGTGATTAGCTACACCTGATTGAGTCTTTTTTAGGAGGGGGGGTGATGCTTTTTCAAACTGAGTCATTCTGTTTTTTTTTTGGCATGTTGGTGGTGTTATATCTTCCACTTGGATATTATAAGTTGCACTGTGTAAATATAGCTGGATAAAACAAAAACTGTCTTCATTTCAGGCTGCAAAGCAACAAAATGTGATTATTTTAAAGGGGGTGTATATATATATATATATATATCCTCCTGACAACCAGCTACGGAGTTTTGTCCTCTGTAGATGACATTATTTTTTAGTGATTTCTCTGAGACATTACATGTCACAGTTGTAAGTCTGGATGTCCTGTAAAGAGCACATTCAGGGCTTTTCAGAGATACCAAATGTTTGGATGTTTCACCATGGCCACTCCCTCTCCTTGGTCTTAAAAAATGGCTGACATTAATTTAGTGATCAAATTCAACACCCTTATGGAAATATGATAATATTTTGTAATGATCATTTAAATCGGACTAATTTTCCAATTGTTTGTCATAAATCAACATCTCAGGAAAATGTTAGATATTATTATGAAAATCTTGCCAATTATTACTCCCATTATTACACTTCTTTTTTCATTACGTTGCCCCAAAAACAAATTAATATGCAAATTATATACAGTGTATAGATACATTGTACATAATGGGACAACCTGTTTATGGCCATTTTATGCACATGTTGCATAAAGCAAAATGGTATAACAAATCATTCTGTTATATCTTTCATAACTAGTTGAGAATCATTTTTATACAAAGTTTAGTATAAAAATCACTGCTTTTGCCTTTTTATGTCTATTCATGTATTTTGATTTATTTTAAAAACAGGACTTTTTAAAGTCCTGGTGTCCTCTACAGAGGACATAGCATAATATATCAATTAAAATATAATTTTTCAAAAATGTTATTTTTCCATTTTTTTCTTATGCTCTAAACCAGGGGTGTCAAACTCAATTCCTGGAGGGCCGGAGCCCTGCAGAGTTTTGTTCCAACCCTGCTCCAACACACATACCATGTAGTTTTCAAATAAGCCTGAAGGACTTGATTAGTTGGATCAGGTGTGTTTAATTAGGGTTGAATCTAAACTCTGCAGGGCTCCGGCCCTCCTGGAATTGAGTTTGACACCCCTGCTCTAAACAATGTAATGACATGAAAAATATTAAATTCAACTTCTTTTTTTCTTCTGGTAGTCAGGAGGTTAAATATATATACATATATACACATAATGTGTGTTACCGGCCGGGTGGAGAGCAGGTTTCGAAGTAGCCCCAATGTTTTCATGAGCACATTGGTATCAGGATCAGACAGGAGTCTAAAAAGCTGTTCTGTGCCCAGAGCTTGAACTATCTCCACCTTCACCTTCTGATCTGCCTGGAAGGCCATGTTCTGCACAAACACACATTACAGATTCTGATGACATAGAGTGTTTTCATACTGAAACTCTGGTGTGGAGCGAAGTCAGTAGGTCTTACCATGAGAGCCCAGATGCCGTTGACCCTTAGAGCTGGACTGTCACTTTGTGTGAGGCTGCATAGTAACTCAATGACCCCAGACTCTAAGATAGGCTGTGAACACACATATCCGCAGTCACCTTTTTAAAGCCCAGTGGCACTGGGAATAACCCTGGCATCTTTATTTAAAAGAAAAATCTTATTCTTCTGTTAATAATATTGCTATATGCACAAAGAAAATGTGAGTGGTCAGTGATTATTAAAATATCTAATTTTATTCAATTATAAAAATTAAACCAATAAAGAAATATATTACTATAGTAATAATATTATATGGTAAAAAAACAGAGCATTTAATAATAAAGTTTAAGAAAAACTTTGATGTTGGCTTGAGAAAGCCTGACCAGAAAGTCTGAAGTAGTTTTAAAAGCTTTAAGTTTTACGTAGTTCAATTATAATTATAATATTCCTTTTACTGAACTACTGTAAGAAATTAAAAATCCTGGCTGTATAACGCTAATAAACAAACAAAGTGCGTGAACTTTACCTCTTTGCTAGGTGAAAACTCCAGCAGTAGGTTGCATAGTGTTGAAGAGGCCATGACCAGGACCTCATCTGGTGCGTTCTGTAACAACTACCCACAAAAACAAATGTGCATTCAGTTAGGGTTTGATTAGCGCTCAGATTTAACTCAACATCATCTGAATATCATACCTTCATTAGTGGCTTCCATACTGCATGATCATGGAAACTTGTCCTTAGCTGTTGTACAGACCGTGATAAACTGTGCAGACATCTAGAGGAAATTTGAAAGAAATAAATTAAATTAAAGAGCAAAGCAAAACCTTTTATTCTCTCAATTCTTTCAAAATCCAACTGTTCTGCATTTTCAACAAACATATTTTACATTTATACAAGTATTCAAACGTTTGAAGTCTATATGATTTTTAAAAATGTTTTTGAAAAAAGTATTTTATGCTTATCAAGGCTACATTTATTTGAAATCAAAATCTTTTGTGACATTAGAAATGTCTTTATTGTCACTTTCATATATATATATATATATATATATTGCAAGTTATTTAAAGAGTTTTAAGGCATTTTTTTCAGCTGCTTTCATATACACACACCCACACACACACACACATTATATATATATATATAATCTTATAGACCCCAAACTTTTGCATGGTAGTGTACAATGGCGGTTTTAATTCTCTTAATTTTAATCCTCTTAATCATACCTGACTGCTGCTAACCGTACTTTGATACTAGATTCTGATAGGCCACTAACAATCCTGTCCATCATGTTTTCCGTCTCTGTAATCTGTAGTAGGGAAATTAATGTTAACATCCTAAGAAAATTCACCACAGCTACCTAATAACCTGTTTTAATTGTCAAGGTATCAAAGTAGTCAACATTCCAGTCACGCCATTGACTTTTTTTTTAAAAACAGAGCACTTACAATATAATATAATAGAATAGAATGCATCACCTTTTTCCTGATGTCCTCGTCATTGGAGCCCAGCGAGGCATAAAGTTTAAAGGCTGCTTGCCGCAGCTCATGTGCATGTTTCAAGTCATGGTCCAACTACAGGAAGACAAATGATCAGTTAAACTGAGTGTACATTTCATCGGAAAAGCAAAAGGTACCTGGTTACACCTACTATTGAAATCTATATACTTAGCTTTATACAAAAACAAAAGTAGTCAACCAGTCACGCCATTGACTTTTTTTTAAAAAACAGAGCACTTACAATATAATATAATAGAATAGAATGCATCACCTTTTTCCTGATGTCCTCATCATTGGAGCCCAGCGAGGCATAAAGTTTAAAGGCTGCTTGCCGCAGCTCATGTGCATGTTTCAAGTCATGGTCCAACTACAGGAAGACAAATGATCAGTTAAACTGAGTGTACATTTCATCGGAAAAGCAAAAGGTACCTGGTTACACCTACTATTGAAATCTATATACTTAGCTTTATACAAAAACAACAGAAGTCTCTGGTATGTCCTCATTTAGAAAGCTAATTAAATGCGTGTAAGTGTATGTGAAGTTACCCTCTTAATATCAGTGATGGCGCTGACAGAGCTCGGGTATTTAAAGTAGTCAGCCAACATGGACACGAGGTGATCGGTGACGCTTGCAATCCGCTGTAGTTCTATGTCCGGCTCCATCAGGTAGGCTAGCGTCTCAGCCCCCTCCACTCTCTCCTCCAGTAACCGCTCTTTACTGCACATCCGCACCAGGCACGGTAAAGTCTGTCCACACACGCAGAACTAGTTCCTACGCACTTTCAATGGTGACACTTTTGCATTCATCACATATATGTAGATGTTTTTTGGAGGTACCTTTAGTACAATACAGTTGTCGTCTGTCCTGATGGCTCCTGCTCGACACATGTATGTTAAACTGAGAGAAAAAGAGCACGAGTTTGTAAAAGCTGAAGAGATTAACCATGTATTTTCACAAATAACCTGCAAAATGAGATTTGCTCACCATTTGGCGGCTGTAAGCTGCATTTCGATGGGTTTGTCCCTTTGCATCATTCTAACAAAAACCTGAGAGAGCTGCTCACCATCTACAAGCACTGAGAAACATATACATATAAACAAAATAATATGAGTTTCAGCAGGCTTAAGCATTATTTTATTAATTGTCTCCATAGACATACAGAAAACCTAAATCGATGTTTTAAGCTTTGAACCAAACCACCAGCTCTTACATAATCACAACATCTGATTCAAAGAAAAAAGGAACATTGCAAAAAATGATGAATCAGACTTTATGTGATTTGCTATGAGAAAACTCTGCTGATAATTTTAGGCTCTAATACTACACCATAAACTAATCAAATCAAATGTTTGCCGTCAGTAGGATTTCTAACTGCCGTCCAGTTTTTAGTGTCACATGATCCTTTAAATCATTCTAATATGCTGATTTGGTGCTCAAGAAACACTTATTATTATCAATGTTGAACACTGTTGTGCTGCTTAATATTTTTGTTTTGAATGTTATGTTTTACTTTCAGAAACCTACTGTTGTGCACTATTCTTTTATTTCACTGAACAGTGTTTCAGATATTACCAAAGATAATGAAACACTGCAACACAAAAGAGAAGTCAAAGATAATCTCTGATGAACGTAAGCCAGGATGACAAAATAAGTGGTGATCAAATGATGGTAGACAGAGGATGAGGGTCGTGCTCACCATTCACCAGTGTCATAGAGACCTGAGCGTTCTCATAGGCCAAAACTGAGAAACACTTCAACGCCTGCATCCGTACCTACGAAGAGAGTTCACAAAACATAATTACCCAGAATACACTGACATGCATCAAAAATACAATAATAAATGGAAAAGCCATTCGGTTCCTTTTTGTACCTTATAGGAGGGAGAGATGAGCAGAGGAGCAATGTTCTGGATGGCACCATGGTTAAACAACACCGTCTGATGTTCTGGAGTCTGGACACACACATTATTCAATGCATTTTTCAATAGAGACAAAAGAAAACATTACTTTGCCAAGAAGCCTAAACTGTAATACTGCAAACATTTTACAGTTTGCCGTGTGGCCACAGGTGCATGCTAATCCTTAAAGGGATAGTTCACCCAAAAATGAAAATTCTGTCATCATTTACTCATCCTCATGTCGTTCCAAACCTGTATGAGTTGCTTTCTTATGTTGAACACAAAAGAAGATATTTTTTTTTTCCTACTATGCAAGTCAATGGCAACCACCAACTGTTTGATTACCAGCAATCTTCAAAATATCTTCTATGTTCAACATAAGAAAGCAAATCTACAGGTTTGGAACGACATGAGGGTGAGTAAATGATGACAGAATTTTTGGGGTGAACTATCCCTTTAATAAGGCTTGGAATAAAGCTTGGATGTGGCTAATCTAATCAGAATTTAGAGCTGGAACTATTTGCTTTATAATTCTGAATAAATGCATATTTACTGTGTGAGTTGTGTGCAGGGCCGCATTAAGACCTCAATGGGCCCCGGGGCTATGACTAACTGCAGGGCCCCCCGTCACAATAATGATATAGCTTAACATAGGATTTTTATCCAATCAAAGTTTCATAATTCTTGTTACCAATTCCAATATCTCAAAATAAAAAAAATAAAAAATACTAGCCTATGTAAAAACAAACTTACTGAAGACAAGTAAACAATCATGAATTACAATAGAACAAAGAAATTGACCTACACACACTTAAAGCACTGAATAAGAAATATATTGTATAAAATAAATAGACTAGAAATAGACTGAATAGTCTTCACTGTATAAATTCAATATACATTATTTTACAAATATAAATGTATTTTACAGTGATTTTCTTTCTAATGTTTAATTTACATTATTGACACAAATGGCAAGAGCAGCTATATTAGGCTGCTTTGGAGGAATAGTTCACCCAAAAATTAAAGTTATATTGTTGTTGTATGTTGAGGAGAACAAAGAAATTCATACAGGTTCAGAACAACTTAAAACTGAGTAAATGATGACAGTATTTTAATTTTTGGGTGAATATCCCTTTAAAATCTCATCATATAATGCCAGGATCGCATAATAGCCAACTAGTGCACATGCTTTAACTATTAACGTTCATTTAAGACACAAATGACTGTGTACTATGTGTATTCGAACGTTTAAACACAAGGCGTGAAAAATAACTCTTAGTTTAGTCAGGCGCTGTACGAGCAAGTGCGCTCCACGCGTATCAGAAACCGTCTTAACGCGCGCATTTGCCAAAATGAATTCTACCCCACTGCTTAATGTCCCTGAACAGTTAAAATAGTTTTTAAACCAAAATGCTTAAAATTAAAACAAATTCAAATGTGACGTTTTAATCTCTAATGGTAATGCATGGAATTTACGGAAAACTCCACTAAATAATAGCGCTAAAAAGTGAGGGGCGTGGTGGGGCTTTGGCGATCGGCGCTACCGATGTCCGTCGATCTACTCCACAGCCAATCACTGGCCCCCTCCTTGCTCGGGCCCCGGGGCTTCAGCCCCGTCTAGCCCAATGGTTAATGCGGACCTGGTTGTGTGTGTTACCTTGCAGCAGTGGGCGAAGATTTGCGTGATGTATTCCTGTGTGTGCTGTGACAGACTCAGCAGGGACATGAGGTGGGGGATCACAGTGGGGTCCTGGTGCAAATTGAAACATGTTAATCATACTTCTGTTTATGCATGTGCATACGTCATTTCAGAATGTGCAAGTCTGTCTTACTGTGTAGAGCAGCTGCACTGGTGTGACTGGACTGATGAAGACGGTTCTTAAACAGCGCAGACATGCCTCAATGAAAATCAGATCAGAACACAAGAGACCTGCAGAAACACAAAACACTGCTCAAAAGATTGGAATCATGAAGATATCTTACTGTTTTTGAAAGAATGTATGCTCATCAAGGTTGCATTTATTTGATAAAAATATAGTTAAAACAGTAGTATCAAAGATAGACTGAGAAGAACCTTGAAGCAGGGCTGGGATGATGTGACAGTCCACCAGGGACTTGATGTTGTTCTCTGTGCCCATTGCCAGACTTCCCAACACGACCGCACATTCAGTCCTCAGCTCCAGACTAGAAGAGCTCTGCTGGAGAAGATACAGAAGTCTACACACACACACACACACACACATCCTCATCAGCAGTGATTAGCATGTAAAACAGAGAACAGAGCAAAAAAAGATTTGCCATCTTTAAGGTAAGAGAGTGTAAAACTTTGTTTATTTCCAGGTTTAAATATGATTTTGAATCCCAGACTTTGAATATTATTTTTGGACTTCACTGTAATTTTCCAGCTATATTGGCCCAGCCCAGACAACTGGATAGATTAGCTATGATTTTTCAACCTTACTTCCTGTGTCAAAACTCATTGCAGTTCTATTGGTGGAAAAAGGGTGAAGTGGTTGAACATACCTTGGCACGGCTCCCAGCACAATCAGGTTGGCCTTCTGTCTGTTGTTTCCGATGACAGCATTCTTCATGTCACTTTCAATAAAGGTGCAATTACTTATAACTTGTGCATAACATACCTTTTCTATGGCATAGAAACAGATCAACAGAAGAACCGAATAAATAATTTTGAGGGTGCTATTGGTCAGATAAACAACAAGCTGGGTGAAAAAAAAAAGCTGTTTAGTGGTTGTTGACTTCAACATTTTAGTTTAAAAAAATGTATTTATACTACCGTTCAAAAGTTTGGGGTCAGTAATTTTTTTTTAAAGAAGTTAATACTTTTATTCTGCAAAGACACATTAAAATAATCAAAAGTGACAGTAAAAACTTTCACACAATTACATAAGAATTGTATTTTAAATAAATACTGTTCTATTAAACTTTGCATTCATTAAAGAATGCTGAAAAAATGTTTCCACAAATATATTTAAACAACCCAACTGTTTTCAACATTGATAACAATAAAAAATGTTTATTGAGCAGCAAATCAGCATATTAGAATGATTTCTGAAGGATCATGTGACACTCCAGACGATAATGGCTGCTGAAAATTCAACTTTGTCATTACAGAAATAAATAAATAGAAATAGTTATTTTAAATTGTAATAATGATCTTTTCTTTTTTTACTGTATTTTGATTTTAAAAAATGCAGTTTTGGTGAGCATAAGAAACTCTTAAAAAAAAAAAAAACTTATTCATACGCTCATTATTTTTCTTCTTTTTTTTCCAGTTTAAATAGCCCTTCAGTATGAAACAAACATTTTTAGAAGAAAAATATTGCAATTAGTATTTCAATTAATATGGAAACTGCATGTACAATAATTAATCAAGAATTAACAATATGTTGTTTAAAACAGTTGAAGTAGACGACACTGGTGTCTTTGTTGAACGTCAAATGTAACTTGTTAGCGTACATTTGAATGATCAGAGGATTACAGAGGCTGATAATGAGAGCAAATAGTTACACCCTCCTAGCAGACTCTCATCTCATGACTCATTAGATGAATGCATGTATAGCACACACAGGTAATGTAGTGAGATTCTGCTCTGAACAAAATGGACATGCCGTGACATTTTATATTTCTTTTTCTCTTCCAGAAGGCTTTTTTGCACTAAAATGACAGACAATGCATGTGCAACTGTAATTGAAGCTTTATCTGTGCTATTCTTCATCAACAGTACCCAAAATATTTACAAATGTTTCCATAATCACAATGAACTCATGCAACGTTCAAGTCAAATCAGAATGATGTTAAGAGTTGAGTGCACATGAATGGCCGAGCATAATAATAACAGACACACAGAGCATCAATTACAATAGTTATTTTAAATTGTAATAATGATCTTTTTCTTTTTTTACTGTATTTTGATTTTAAAAAATGCATAAGTGAGCATAAGAAACTCTTAAAAAAAAAAAAAACTTATTCATACGCTCATTATTTTTCTTCTTTTTTTTCCAGTTTAAATAGCCCTTCAGTATGAAACAAACATTTTTAGAAGAAAAATATTGCAATTAGTATTTCAATTAATATGGAAACTGCATGTACAATAATTAATCAAGAATTAACAATATGTTGTTTAAAACAGTTGAAGTAGACGACACTGGTGTCTTTGTTGAACGTCAAATGTAACTTGTTAGCGTACATTTGAATGATCAGAGGATTACAGAGGCTGATAATGAGAGCAAATAGTTACACCCTCCTAGCAGACTCTCATCTCATGACTCATTAGATGAATGCATGTATAGCACACACAGGTAATGTAGTGAGATTCTGCTCTGAACAAAATGGACATGCCGTGACATTTTATATTTCTTTTTCTCTTCCAGAAGGCTTTTTTGCACTAAAATGACAGACAATGCATGTGCAACTGTAATTGAAGCTTTATCTGTGCTATTCTTCATCAACAGTACCCAAAATATTTACAAATGTTTCCATAATCACAATGAACTCATGCAACGTTCAAGTCAAATCAGAATGATGTTAAGAGTTGAGTGCACATGAATGGCCGAGCATAATAATAACAGACACACAGAGCATCAATTACAAACATCATTTGCTCTTTATTTTTTTGCATTATCACTAAAAAAGCTTTCTGCCTTTGTCAGAAAATGAAAAAAAGAGAAAGAAATATGAAATTGCCCAGTGTTGTTATTGTTAACAGAAAAAGAAACTAAAACTACTAAAAATATATGGAAATAAATAACTGAATGTGTAATAACCTGTAATAATATAGCCTATTTTAGCGAGATTAGTGATAGCTGCATAGATACCATTTCTCTTTTGCACATTTCCCCTCTTCTTTTTTTCCTAAATTGGGCTCCTGAT
This sequence comes from Sinocyclocheilus rhinocerous, assembly GCF_001515625.1. Taxonomy (NCBI): domain Eukaryota; kingdom Metazoa; phylum Chordata; class Actinopteri; order Cypriniformes; family Cyprinidae; genus Sinocyclocheilus; species Sinocyclocheilus rhinocerous. The sequence continues at coordinate 746,175 of NW_015628913.1, forward strand.
GGCATACTTTCTCTCTCTCCATTCTTTAGTCACCTTAGTGAAAGTGACTTAAGCGAAATAAAGTGAATATGAAATGAAAAGTGAAAATGAAATGATCAGTGACGATTGCGGCATTATTATTATTATTATTATTATTTATTTATTTTTACAGCGGTGTGCATTACAACTAATCACATACGATTCCGTTGAGTTTATAAATCCAGTTGCCAATCAGAGGCGTTCAGATGTGTCATCGCTGAAACGCCAGAGTTTTGCTCAGTGCGTGCACTCGCTGACTGAATTCTGCTCTCTCGCAAATTCTCTCATCATAAACAACAAAGTGAAGATATACGTACAATGTAAGCAAGAGATTCATTTCACAGTGTAGACAGCTTCAATGAATAAAACGGGAGTTTTGTGAGAATTTAAACTCGCACTAGTCTTCGAAAGCGCTATACAAATTATTTGCTTGTTTGAATAACAGTGGAAATTAAAGCATAACTTACATTGTTTTATTAAATTGTGATCACATTAAATACAAATTCAGTAGTATTGAAAATATTTTATGATGTAACACCCATTTTTTTTTCTCCATGCTGTTTTTTTTTTTCCTTCTTGTACGGGCGTCCCGTGCCACCCCTGGCAAGATGCCGCCCTGGGCGGTTGCCCATGCTGCCCATACATAAATCCGCCACTGCCCAAACCCACTACAATTTTATAGTTTTGTGTAACGGAATGTAGTTTTAAGAGTTTTTTTTTTTTTAGGACGAGAATCTAGTTGTTTAGGCTTCAAATATGCAGTTTGTTAATAAAGATAAAGAAAAGTCGTTAAGATAAAGAAAGACGTTTTCGGAGATGTGAGCTCCAGGGCGTCAGCCTGCCGAGAGCAGCCTCACCTCAACCAGTTCTTCTGGAATTTGCCGCTGGCTCTGATGTCTCTATAGTGGTTAAACATGAGATATAATTCGTTTTGGGTAAATCTAACAGATACTATTTGGTCTCATTAATCTATTATTTGTTCCAGAGTGAACAGTTTTGGCTGAGGGCAAAGTATCATAACGTTATATTTTATGTAACTTCAATGCAGTATATCAGAGCACTGGCCTTGTATTTTTGACTGAATTGCTTAGCAACTTTTATGATGGCTGTTGTTGTTTATTAAATATTATTATTAAATAAAAAATATTTTATATAAATAATAGTAGTGTTCGGGGGCGGATTTAGTGAATTGGGGGCCCCAGACAAAATATAGGAATGGGGCCCAACACATTTACCTAGATCAACCTTGAGGTTCCTTTTTTGTTGTGATGCTTGCTGCTGCACAATGGTGCCCCATAGTTGTGTCCAACGTTTCTACATTTTTCATGTACATGTTATAATGGCTTTCTTTCATGTTGTAGACCACGAAATAGCAATTGATTTACAGTTGAGATACAGGTTTTCACAAAACAAAATAAATTATATAATGTAGGGATGCTCCGATCGATCGGCCGGAGATCATATCGGCCGATAATCACATTCATAATCACAAGACTCGATCGGTACTCACTACACTTGGCCGATCTCACGAACCGATCACAATTTGATGACGTCAACGTGTGACGACGTACATGATGCGTGGGGACATAAATGATTTGGCGCCACAGTCATGTCAT
>NW_015628913.1:747888-756237 GCF_001515625.1 Sinocyclocheilus rhinocerous
CTTACTGAAAATGCAAATTCATTCTCTGCCAGCAGGAGGTGCTTTAAAGCGGGAGAAACAGAGGTTTCCTCAGTAACGGCTGTACAGCGCTGAGCTCACAAACGCTGCTTTATCAGGCATATAACATGCAAGATGAAATGAAAATGACAGAGAATTTTCTAAAGATAGTCTTCCTTCAGAAATACAGTGATATAAAAACACCCGCGCCTCATTTTGATATTTAAACGTGCAGTACGTGCTCATGTTTACTCAACGAAGCCTTTTGGAAAATCGGTCAGTTTTGATATTGTGGGGAGTGCCACAAATAAATAAATGTATGGGAAACACATCCCACAGCACAATCACCTGAGCACAACTTCAGTCTACTCATCACCTTAACTTTAACTGCATTTGTAGCCGGCACCATAGCCAGACTGATAAACAAACACAGACTGGAAGTTAACTTCGGGCCAGGCACGTGCGCCCGATGAAACCGTCTAAAGCTTGAAGCATCAGAATCGGCATCGGTATCGGCCGATCACCATGACAAGAAATCGGTACTCAGTATCGGCTGCAAACATCCTGATCGGAGCATCCCTAATATAATGATAAACCTCAAAATTGAGCCTTTAGAAAAGGGATGAGTCAGAAGTATAAATAAACGGGGTTATGTGGGTGGATCTTTGCATTGGTCTGAACAAAAACTGCAGACTGTTTCAGATGCATAATATTTTCATTTGCTACAAGTAAGATACACAAGAATCACGTTCAACGCGGACACACAGACGGTTGTCGTGGTAATAAACACCGTAAACAGCAACCGCTCAAGTGTCTGCTCTTAATGCGCATCTTGCATATAAAAAGCATTTTAGGGGGTCCTTGGCTTTTTGGGGCCAAAGGCGGTCGCCGACCTTTGCTTAATGGGTAAGTCCGCCCCTGGTAGAGTTTAATAAAGTATATTTGGTATTGAGAAATGGTGTGTGTGTTCGTGACGATGATTTAAGTTACATTGCTTCAACATTAGATGGCGACAAGAGACTGTATTTATGAGCGAGTCAGCAGTCAATACTTTTATATTGAAAGAGACTGAAACAGGGGTGTAAACAAAATACAATTTTTGTTATTTTTACTTTCAACAACACCTTGTAAGACGTAAACAAATGCAGTGAGCAGCGCTGTCATCAGAAATCACCCTTAACAGATGAAAGGACAGCACGACAAAGATATCGCTTTCCTCAGTGGACATTCAAACAAATGTTTTATATATGAGATTGAGCTGAAGAATGAATGCTGTATCAGATGCAGGTAATCACACTTGCTCAGCCCATCTCTCTCTCATAATACTCTACTCTACACAATACAGTAATGCAATAAGCCTTCAATTAAGAAACTCAACGTTCCTTTACTACTTCTAAAGTGACATTTTCGAATTAGTAACAGGGGCTTGGGATCAGCTGTTAAACTGTCAAACTGAGATTTGAATCCGTTCCAGAAGGAAGTAATGTTTTTTTAAGACACTCCATTGTTGTTTCTTATTTATTTACATACTTGTGTCGATTTGGATTTGGATAAAGCATTAATGATGGCAGAAGCAAATTGTTATTCATCATAATTCTTAAAGCCACCAACCCAGAAAGAAACCAGCATTTCCTACTGATTATAACAACAGTATCAATGTTGCATCTCTGTGATTTCATCTTGCCAAAATGATTTTGATATGACTTTAAATCAGGATAAAAGCAAAAAACTTAAAGGGGTCATATGATGCGATTTCAAGTTTTCCTTTCTCTTTGGAGTGTTACAAGCTCTTGGTGCATAAATAAGATCTGTAAAGTTGCAAAGACTAAAGTCTCAAATCCAAAGAGATATTCTTTATAAAAGTTAAGAGTCAGCCACGCCTACCTAAAACGGCTCGTTCTAACACGCCCCCACATGTCTACGTCACTATGTGGAAATATTAGCATAATGCCGCCCAAATGTGCACGCAAAGAAAGAAGGCGTGGTTTCAGGAACAGCAGTAGTGTTGATGCAGCCATGTCAGGGAGACGAAGTGTGTTTCAGTGCAAAAGCAAAAGCACTTCATTTGGCCTTCCGGAAGTAGATGCAATTAGGAATCATTGGTTAAGATTTATTTACAACAGAACAGCACAACCCAGATGTTCGAATTTGTGCAACGCATTTTATGGACGACAGTTTTTTGAACCTAGAAGAGTACAAAGCTGGCAATGCACAAAGGCTATTTCAAAAAAAAAAAAAAAAGGGTCAATTCCGACTTTGCTATGACAATCTGGCGCTTCTGAATCAGCGACTGTAAGTATGTTTTGTTATTAGTTTAAGTATTTGCTATTGACTGTTCAAATGCGGAGTTTTGAGCAGCGCAGAGTAACACTTCTGTTACACCAAATACACCAAATAATGATCTTTAAATTAGCATCATATGACCCCTTTAATGTGTTAGTTGATGCCTGATCTGATGGAGGATCTGTATCTTTGGAAAAGTATGGCTGTGGCAGTCGGGAAACATCAAGCTAACAGTAACCAGAGCTGAAGCGCTGAGTTAAAAATAAAGATGAAGAGACCTGAGCCGCAGCTACCCAGATACACTCACATAAACACAGATACACTCACATAGGCTAAGTACAGCACCTCACAGCGTCTTACATGATACAAAATAAAAAATAAATAACGCACATATGCTAAGGACTAAATTTCCTATGGTGACAGCCTAATCTTTAGCACTCAGAAAAGTGAGCATGGTGAACTATAACACAGAGCAGAGCGCTCACACACAAGGAAGGACACATGGTTGTTTACTCACATGACTCCCTGCAGCACGTTCTGTGGGTCGGGGTCAAAAAGCCGGTCAACATAGTGGCGACTCGTGGCTGTGACTTCCTGCATAGTGACAAATGACAGCACAAAGTCATCTCATCTGAGGCATCACAACACCCTCAGTCTTGCCCCATAGCCTCCTTGGCTCACAGGGTCACAATACTTTGGTCTGTTTACCCTTACAGTTGCCAGCTGTTGGTGGAAGACTCTAGAAGGAGATTTCCCATCTCCTCAAACACTGCAGCTCACTTGCACAGGCAGAGGTGACAATTTCAGGCCAGAGAAAAGTGGGAATGACGGCCACCCCAAACATACCAAGGCATATATGCAATCAGTTGGCACTGCTATAAATGTCACTTCATGCTATAAAACATCACATCCACACATGTACTCTACAATTTCATAACATAATGTAACATAATGGTGTTTCGCTGTACCAACCTAACCTGTTCTGGCACAAATTAGTTTCTAACAGACTTAAACAAGGTATTTGAATAATTTGGGATAATTTTTTTAATTACAGTATTACATGTCTCTATGATTACCCAGCCCTAAATAATTATTCAGCGGTCAGTTTAGACATCATTACATGGAAAAAGAATCAAGTTGAAATTCTTGCAACATGACTAATTAACATTTATTTGACATACTGAAATAAGATCTCTATGGAATCCAGTGCTAAACTAGTCTTGTATCATAGGTTATTCTCACTATGGTGCAATTCATATACTAACAGATATAAGCTTATAGACAAGCATATGTAGTACTAGTATATATTATATATTTTTTTAATAAAAAAAATAGCACAGTTACAACATCCTTACATCTTAGTCCTCATGTTCTGTTTGGGATCTAAAAGACGTTCAAGACCCTTTTACAGTTCAAAACACATAATTAATATTTAATTCATTTTAAGACAGCGCATCACAATTTTACAAACAACAAAACTAAACAAAAATTCGTACTGATTAAAAAAATGATAGTCTCAGAAAAAAAAGAGTCTCAGAAACCTCTTTGAAATAAATGTGATAAATTGACTTTAGAGAGAAACAGTGTTAATATATGTGATAAAAATTAACTTTTCTGAAAAGAGCTTATCATACAACAAAGGGTTAAAGCTTATTCAATATCAAAAAACAATATCACTCTACTGGGTTGATTAGATCAGAGGATCACATTCAAAGTATGTGAAGGATCAGAATTTAGAATTTAGCCTTCATGTTCGGTTAATTATCTTTAACCGAACATGAAGGCTAAATTCGGAATGATGTCCCCAACAAAAAAAGCATCATGTTAATGTTTTTTTTTTTATATATACTACCATTTAAAGTACTACGTGAATACCGGGACAGATGAGATTGGTAATCATCCAGTAACATGCAATACCATCAGAGTATACAACATCATCTGACAGCATCACTGCACCTGAGCTCCACCACAGTGAAAGCAGATCAACATGTGTTAAAACACACAGGACAGAACTACAGGGCTGTCAAAAGGGGGGCGTTACCACCACATTAGCCCATCAGATCATCATTTAACCGCTTCATCAGAGAATATCAAGCAGGTTTGATTTTGTTTTTGGAGCCCCAGCTCTAAATAGAGACTGTAAACTAAATACAACTTTGATTTGACAGCTCTGAGCACATACAGAAGCCGAATAAACACACAGCCAGTCATCAAAAACCACATCGCTTAATTTAAGATCAATCGCTAAATTCTATCTAATGTGTCTAATGTATATCTGAGTGATCCTGAAGTGAAAATGTGAGGTTTTAATGGGTATAATCAAAGAGACTCACAGATAACACGCTGATGCGTAAGGGGGCCTCCAGCAGGCACGCCATCATTCACTCAGCGGAACATTCACAGCGGCACTTTCCACACAAACACAGCTCAGCTAGCGGAGTATTTACAGCAGCACTTTCTCCACAAGCTTGATTCAGCAGAACATGCAGTGCAGCACTTTCCACACCACTTAATCCTATTTAATTATTATTATTTGCTTATATTTGCTTTTTTTTTAAATCAACGAATTAAATTAAATGTAAAATTAAAAAGAAATGTATAATTTAAAGAGTAATAACTATTGCTCATTACTCACATATTATTTATTATATATTACTTATTTTTAAATTTTAAAAAATGAGAAAAAAAGAGAAGCATCTTACAGCTGACATTTGCGCACCAAAAATCATATGTTTTTTCCCATTAACGAATTTCACATTTTGGTACCTTGACATAAAAATTATCATCCGATGCAGCATTCTCTTTTAAGTGATTGGAGAAATCGTTTGTTTATTAATCATAAGGGATTTGATTGGTCCTTCCCGAATATCGCTAAGAAAAATAACATGCACCACGTGACAAAGCGTATTGCTACTGGCTGCTATTTCCACACTGGTATTTCAGTTTCAAATTCAGAGTTCTTTGATTCTTCTTCATTATTTGCCAAATTCAATACAACAAAAATGTATTGGTATGAATAGTAATACAAAGAAATGAAAAAGTAAAAACGAGGTATTTAACAGTAGAAAATTGTGAGTATTACATAAAAAAAGGTCCAAACAGACATTTGGTCAGTTCTGTCAGTTATTTTAGTTCATTCTTATACAAACAAAATCCTGCTAAATTTTGCATCGCTGTTTCATTATAAATTATATACATTCCATATACTATTAATTTGGACCTTGAGTCTGTAATAAAGATTGATTGATTGATTGATTGATTGATTATTAACGTACACACCGAATGCTGATCAAAGATTACTATTATTATTATTATTATTATTATTAAATGAAGAACTAATATAAATTACGCAAAGTGCGGATGAAGAATAAAAATGGATTTTGTGCACTGGTCACATGACCGTTCTGCGCATGTGCAGAGAGTAGCATGTGAGTGAGTGCAGAGAGGCAAAACGGCTATTGAAAGAATTATGTCAAAGATGTAAAGGTTTGACCTTCTGTGCGATGGGTAACGCGATTTGTCGTCTTTGAGTGTAAGGCTGTGAATTAGAGATACAAGGATGAAGGTGGCAGTAGAAGGCTGTTGTCATGGAGAGCTAGATAAAATCTATGAGAGCATCAGTTACCTGGAGAATAAAGAAGATGTGAAGGTGGATCTGCTGCTTTGCTGCGGAGACTTCCAGGCTGTCAGAAATGAAGGAGACATGAAGTGCATGGCGGTGCCTGCCAAATACAGACACATGCAAACTTTCTACAAGTAAGGAAACACCTGGTATTATTCAGTAGACAGATAACGTTATCTAATTAAATATTTGAATGAGAGTAATGTATTGTACTACAGAGACAGACTATACACAGTGATTGCATATTTATTTGAGAATTATTTGAAGTCAAATATATTTTAGTGAATTTTAAATAAACATTGCGTTGGTATTGGTCGATCATCGTTTCTCATGTCAATCGGTTTTCTCAAGGTACTACTCTGGTGAGAAAAAGGCTCCTGTCCTGACAATTTTCATTGGCGGAAACCATGAGGCATCAAACCACCTGCAGGAGCTACCATACGGAGGATGGGTGGCCCCCAACATCTATTACCTGGGTGAGATCTTTGGCTCATACTCACACATGCAAACTTTATTACTTTAAAGGGGACCTCGGATGCAAAATTCACTTTTACATGGTGTTTGCATATAATGTGTCTTAGCAGTGTGTGGACACAAACACCCTACAAGGATAAAAATCCATTCACTACTTTTTTAATCCCCAAAAAATCTGAACAGTCAGTTATCAAGCCGTTTTGATTTTCTGAGCAGTATGACGTCATACTGCTCAGGCCCCGCCTACAACCGCTGACGGACTGTCCCGTATTAGCATATTTCCCATAGATATGTATTAGGGCTGCACGATAAATCGCATGCGATATTTAACGCGCATCTTATCAGTAAAGCCGGTTCTGTAATCAGCGGTAAATCTCCATCACGTGCGTGCTTTCACATTGAGCAGCATTAACTACACAGAGCCGTTGTTCACTGACGAGCTGCGCAAAAAATCGCGCGAATATGAACGTGGTTTTGCGCAGCTCGTCAGATTACAGAACCGGCTTTCTGACAAGATGCGCATTAAATATCGCATGCGATTTATCGTGCAGCCCTAATATGTATATCTATGATATTTCCGCCCTCAGCCAGTTCTACACTGTCTGCAGGTGTTTTGTAGCTGGATGTAAAAGTGAATATAAGATCCACTGAGGACGCAGTGGATTAGTTTTGTTTTTGATGGTAATGCGCCACCGAATACACCTAAATTCATTATGTCTGCTTAAATCATTTTACTCCAGACTGCTTTCTGAACAATGTCTTGACAATTCAAGGCAGGTTTGCTAAAAAGTGAAAACTCAAGGATGCACCAGTACCTGCTGTTTGTGATTCAGCTGCACATCCTGAAGAAGTAACACTTTATATTTTTATGATTATTTGCAAATCGCCTCTGTGTGTGGCGGTACTTCCCCCGGGGGAAATCTATATATACAGTATACATATACCGATTCACATTTACAACTGCTCTGCATGTTTGCTGCGTAAAAACTTCAGTGGATTTCCACGTTGGTCTGAATGAAAACAGCTGACGGGCTGATTGAAAATGCTAATTCATTCTCTGCCAGCGGGAGGCGCTTTTGGAGCGGCAGAAATAGCAGTTTCTGGCTGTAATGGCTGTAAACAAAGCAGCGCTCTGCTCATAAACGCTACTTTACCAGACTTTATAGGAAAGATGAAATGAAAATGACATCGAAGCTTTTCTGAAGACAGATGGTCCCCTTCAAAGATACATTCATATAAAAACACCCGCATCGCATTTTGATTTTTAAACATGCAGACAGTGCTCATGTTCATTCAACAAAGTTTTTGGAAAATCCGCCCTGGGGGTGAGCAGAGCTCATTAGCATTTAAAGAGGCATGCACCAAAACGGGTCACTGTGAACAGAGCTGTTTTTGCCGGGGTAAAAAGGGTGTTGTTTTACGGTACATTCACACGGGGCGTCGGTGTCAATGCTTGACGGAGGGCGTGTCTGAAGCTTGGTGCTGACGAGATCGTCATCGTAACAACAGCAACATAGTCCAACAACATTGGACCGCAATTGGTTAGCGGCTGAGCTAGGCTATTTGCATAAGGCGATCTGATTGGCTGACGCCTCCGTTGGCGCTTTAAAAGTTGAGAAATGTTCAACTTCTGCCGCAAGCAACGCCAGTGACGTGACGCCGACGGACCCAAAATTCAGTTCGGCAACGCATGACATCACCCATTCAAAGTAAATGAGAAGCGTTAACGCTGACGCCCCATGTGAATGTACCCTTACATGACCACTGCGGAATTTTGACTAAAGTATGTTGCAGACATTTCATGAAGACCCTAAAGCAGTGATCCTCAAATCTGGCTCGCGAGATCCACTTTCCTGCAGAGTTTAGCTCTACCCTAATCAAACACACCTGAGTTTGCTAATCAATGTCTTCAGGATCATTAGAAAATCACAGGTAGGTTTGTTTGATTATAGGGTTGGAGCTAAACTCTGCAG